>NC_090728.1:34090676-34105676 GCF_036898095.1 Palaemon carinicauda
TTTTTGCCTAAGGACACAAGGAGTCTGTGAGCAATTATTTCTCAAGGTGCACCAAAAAGGCCACCGAATGTGATTTTAAGTGCCCAAGGTGTTGATATTGCTTAGCTAAATATATGGTCTTACATAAAACAATAGGTCTTAGTAATCCTGTTTTAAAATATTAGCCATACATTTCAGGCCTGAGGTACATTTAAGAGTGTAGAAGTCACACAGCCTTTGTGTTGTACTGTTGAAACTGCACACTAAGATATTGAAAGTGTCTTGGGTGTTATTTGACGGAAGTCAGGCAGTGATGACTAAGAGCTAGATGTAATGGTGTTGTGTGGTAATTCAAATGCGAAGCAATGTGGGAACTGTAAGGTATGTCATTCCTCTGGTCGGACATCATGCCCAGCAAAAGTTATGAATCCGCTATGGTGGAATAAAGGCAGGGTATTTCTAAAAATGCTGTAGGCGCATGAAGAAGGCACCGCTTCCCTCGAGTGCGGTAATTTTTGCAGAGGCACACCACTCACCCAATCCTTCAATTTAGGTTGGTATTTCTGATGGGAGGGAGAGGTCGGTGTCAATATTTGCCGTTGCAGAAACAGGAGCTCATCAACATTGCCAGACCCGTCATCCTTTCATGCCTGCAGATAAAACATCAGGAATTTCAAACTCAAAAGAGTTAGGGACGTAGCAAAACTTCAAGTGAAATGCCTCGGATCAATGCATGCACCATTGGAATAGGTGGGCGACGTACAAAGCAGGAAGTTTACTTCGTGCCAACGGCCAAAATCTTATATGTCATTGATTGCCAGCAAGAATCTGGGATCAGTACCCCCGGGTTTTCCTAAACTTTCCTGCCTTGTTGCAACAGCAGACATCACTAGTAAGGCAATCTCACAGCAAACCACCGCCCTGACAACGAAGCCAATTAGGCTACAGTACCAGTCGGTGATAGGGCTCAAAAGGACATCTTCAATTCAAGGTTGTTCAACCTGAAGAAGAGACTTCAATTCAAGTTCCACATCAAATACCTGCTCAGAAAAAAAGTAACACTGTAGTGGATCTTCTCTCAGGATAACTGACATATTTGATCTTCCCAGGAAGCTTCTGATGTGGACTTGGAGGACGACATTCAAGCAATAGTTGCATATGCAAACGTTGCCGTCTAATAGCAGGACTTCATAAATTAGTACTGGATGAATGGCAAGTCAAGAGCACCACATCCAATGATCAGGTGTATCATCTGTTGATTGGCCCTAGCAGAAGTCACAAGAAGCCACCTGCCTTCACCCCTTCCACAACATTTGGAATCTGCTAGCATACACGCAAGACACAAAGGCCTCGACTCTCTGTTTAGAAGGCCCAAACAGTCTGCATATTGGCCGGGAATAGAAGGAAACCTTCAACATTGTCGTGTTCAATGTACTTCATGTGATGAACATGCACCTTCACTGCCTACTGAAATGAAGGTGGTCACACCCCCAGCAAAATACAACTTCCAGCAGGTCATCACAGATATATTTCAGATAGAAGGCAACACATACATGGCATGTGCAGACAGACTAACTGGTAGGTCAGATGTAGCTTACTTCCAAACGGGGTCACGTGTAACAAAATTAGCCACCACCTTCGATCCCACTTTTCCCATTGGGGAGTCCCAGAATGAATATCGATTGATTGAGGTACAAACACAGTCACTGAAGAGATGGACGCCTTCTTCAGGAGATGGGGCTCAAGGTCCGTCTGTCATCACTACATTAAATCAATGGCAGGGCAGAAGCCGCTGTCAAACCGACAAAGAGGCTCCAAAATCCGATGAGTCTGGCGATACTTCAGTATCTCAACACACCTCTCAGAGAGGCCAACAAATCTTTATTTTAGCTTGCAACTTGTAACTAAATGACAACGTGCCTACAACTAAAAGACACATGTTGGTAGACAGCCACTAGAGATGGGCAATATAGTACGTCAAAGAGAACCTGCAAGTGAAAAAATTGCAGTAGGCTATGATCATCATTGATACTACCCGGAGACTCCCGCCAATCAAACCAAGCTACCAAAAAGTGGAACAAGACACGTTATCTCAAATCAATGCCCACCCGTCAGTATACAATTAAACTCAATATGAGCGCTAGTTTCTCGAAGAGGAACAGACGGCACTTGAGAGTCATCACTCGGCCCCCAGAACACCAGCGGTCAAGCCCGGAATCTCAAACTGCCTTATGTCCACAGAGCCAGCCACACACTCTTGTCAGGAGCCCAGTGTCGATAGTGGGCCCATAAGGGCTGTAAACCAAAGTAACTCAAGGACTTCTTGTGATATTTCCATTAGTTATTTTATACGATTATGTCAACATAGAATCTGGTTCTTTTCTGTTACCTGCACCCAATTTATCAAGAGAGAAAGTTTATATCTTTTTATGTTTACATGTATTTGACTTTAATATCGCTAAACATGTTCATTGTATGGCACTGTATGCTTTAAAGTTGAAAAGTTATTTGATGTCCGCTCTTATTTTTTTGCTATGATTGTAGCATACATTTACTCCTTTAATTATTACCATGTATAACCTTGAGAGGGGTATGCACTATATGTTTCAATAATGTGCTGTTCACTTATGTTTGGCTGCAATTGTTGTTGTGGTCAGTAGCTTCTTTTGTATTTCACAATAAATTTCATTGTAAGTCCTAGTTTTTCATTGCAAACCTAAAATACATAAGTCTCTATTATTAGGGATCTATAATAACAAGGTAAACTTTATAATGGCAAATCACTTTCAAACTTCTTGTTCGTTTTAATTTCTTGGACGTCACCTATATAGGCTATATGTATCATTGCTCAAAGTCTCATCAAATAACATGCAGTCTGTTTTAGTTATTTCTTATAAGAACTTTTATATATATATATATATATATATATATATATATATATATATATATATATATATGTGTGTATATATACATATATATATATATATATATATATAATAAACATATATATATACATATATATATATATATATATGTATATGTATATATATATATATATATATACATATACATATATATATATGTATATATATACACATATACATTTATATGTATATATATAAACATATATATATATATATATATATATATATATATATATATATATTATATATATAGAGAGAGAGAGAGAGAGAGAGAGAGAGAGAGAGAGAGAGAGAGAGAGAGAGAGAGAGAGAGAGAGAGAGAGAGAGAGAGAGAGAGAGAGAAATTTCTTTGAAAACTCCTGTCTATAGCTTACTTCTAACGCAGGTGATGCAATTCATTTATTTTATATTATTAGAAACATATATTCATGTATTTTGTATCTAACCTTTGTAAAGTTAAATCTCTAAATTTAAAAACATTTCGCGATTCAGAAAACATGTAGAGAATACTAAAATTGATAGTCCAATTTCATAGACCTATATTTACAATTTCTATTAATAAATACAGTATTTTGTGAATCTAATGATGGTGTTGGAAGTAGAGAGTATCATCTTTTAATATAGCAACGTATTGCAGAGATATAATTACAGATCAAGTAAATGAAAAGCGAAAAAAAAAAAAATCTAAATTGTAACCTACGAATTGACTTCGTGCGCTTACAATAAATTTACCAGGCAAATATCATTTTCATGGTTGTAGGTTTGGAGGCCAAAAATGTTTGGAAAGTTGGGTGAAACTATTTTGAGTGTATGATCATTCAGGAAGTTTATGCTTCACCTGCAAATTAATAAATTCCTCCCCCCCCCCCCTTAATAATTTTTTTTTTTTTCGGATTTTGCACTTGTTTGGGGATTGGTAGTGGTTCTCCATTAGCAAATGCTTCGATTTTTATAACTCCCGTAATTTGGTCTAGAGGCTTTAAATGTCTATTTGCAGAACATGTGAGTGAATATACTGAAAATAATAATATATTATTTAGTTTGCAATTTGGCCTCTGCAAGAGCCTTGACGCTCGTCTTACTCTTACAGTTTCTAATGTTTACATAAATTCATTGATTCTTGTCATCAAGATAGTATTATTTGTCGGTTTAGTGTTTCTTTTTACTGTGTTAATTCTGAGGCCTTTGTTCCAAAACTTAATGAAGTCAGTGCATTATTTTTTAGTAATACTGTTGAATTTTTAACCAAGAAAAAGAGTGGTAATAGAAACCGTAGTTACTACAAAAATTTTCTCTCTGTTGTTCTCCAGGAGAGAGTTCTTGGCTTTTTGCCTTTCATGGACACGAATGATACGTGGTTTGGTCCTAAAAATATGCTTATTGGTCTCTTCAGAGAATTCTACTCTCCTTGATTCAATCCCATCTCATGAGTTCAGACAGTTCGTGTGCTAATCCCTTCGTATAAGAAATCTGATTCAAAGGAGTGTACAAAACCAATTTTGGAAGCTGAACAAAAAATATATAATAATCTTAAAGTGTGATTGTTAGAAAATCTATGAAATGCATCTTCTCCACCTGGATAAATTCACTAACGATATTTCTTTGACATGTAACACATTTAAGACTTACAACCGGTATAACTTTTATTCAACTGTGCACAAACTGGCATATAGAGAAAGTTCTGTTCTGAGGAAATGTTTTCATTTTTTCCTAATTACATGTTTTAAGTAATGTCCATATATCTGGTCTTAAGAAGCTTACTAGACTAAATTATCAGAAAAATCTTACTGTGAGGTAATTATCTATCCCTGATCTCTATACTCATCACTGAATTTGCTGTTTATGCCTGCTATATAAAAGTCATAATTCTGATAATATTTTGCAATCAAGTCTATCCAAACAATTCTCAATTCCACCTAGCACGTAATAATAGGTATACAATTAATCATATTTTACTAGGCTCAATACTACACAGTATTCAAAAACATTTTTCACTATATCAAATTGTGGGATGGTTGTTCCCAATCAAATAGTTGATGCATAAAACTTAAGAAGTTTAAACTTAGAGCAAATTTTTTTTTTTAACCAGTTTGATATTGGTCTCATCCAATAGGATATTTGTCCCTTATCTATTTAAAATGTTTATTCACCTCAGTGTACTTTTATTTCTCTTTTGCACTTTATTCTTTATACCGTTAGTTTTCCTCACTGGATTTTTTTTTTCGCTGTTGGTTTCCCTTAAATGTTAAAAAAAAACCGCAATTCTAATAGGAAATTCTCCGTAAAAATATACAGTTCTCAGCCATGTTTCAGTGAATACAGGAGACCGTAATTTTTACCCTACTTCGTTATTATCTTTCACAGGTTGGGACCGTAATATCACTCCCTTACGTCAATATATCCGTTTTTCAAACGGTAAATGCCTGGCAAAATTTTTACTATTTCTTACGGCAAATTTTTAATAGTGTTGAGCTTGTAGCATCCTCATTTTCCATCTATAGTTACAGCTTAGGATGCAAAATAGACATTAGGAATATACTCTATACGTTAAGCATTTTGTTGCATTCACTATCATTATCAATTAATCGTTTTACATTTCTTTTCAGATGATCAGACTCATGTTATTACTGGTGATGACCAACGCTGAGGTCATTAGTGGCTTCAAATCAATAACATCAGGTGAACGTCATTATTTGTCTTTCTAATTTCTAAATATTTTGGTAGATACCTCCAATCGCATATCATCATTTTTGCTTTTAGTTGGTTTTATGTTATGTAATATTAAAAGCACTAATTACCTAATGCTTGTTGAATGACTGCATTAAAAAATGTATAGATCTATTTAAAAATATCTCGTTTAACGTAGAAATATATCAACATTTATTTGGAGGACTTCAAGGAGTAGGAGACTCCAATATCAAACTATTGTTCTTTAATCTCCGGTAAGGCCATAGCGTCTGTACTATGGTCTTTTATTGTCTTGGGTTAGAGTTCTATTGCTTGGGAATACGCTCAGGTACACAATTCTATCTGTCTCCTTATCTCCTTTCCTCACTGGGTTATTTTTCCTGTTGGAGCCATTAGGCTTATAACATCCTGCTTTTCCAACTAAGGTTGTAGCTTAGATAATAGTAATAATAATAATAATAATAATAATAATAATAATAATAATAATAATAATAATAATAATAATAATAATAATAATAATAAAATTTTGCTGGAATTCTAAGTATCCATGAAACTTATTGTTTTATGAGAATTGAAGGAAATGCTCATGAATTGATGTCATGATCTTGTTCCGAAGGTCATTACCAGAATTTCTTTAATATTCCAATAGTTGTACCCACAAAAATCTACATATAGCTAATGATTAAAAATATGGTTCCAGAAGTCTAAATAAAGATTCTCTTTAATAAAGATTCGTCAGATTTGATCGAAGATGCATCGGGTGCTATTGAAGCTGTAATAGCAGAGTCAGTGGTTAAAGACTTTTTCCTTTTCGTCGTAACTGATGATACTAACCAGACGGCTAATGTACCTAAGGTTGGTAGCGATAGTTTATTCTTTCATAACACTCTCATGTGCATCTATCATGTATTGACATTTAAACGGCCCATAAATTTATTTCTTAGTCTGACGCTAATCATTATGATATAATTTACAGTAGAATTTTAGATGAATGTGATACTTATGTGCATACAAAGTCAGAAAAATTTAATCTCAATGTAATTTTTACATTAATATCGCACCTTTGGATTACATCTTTAATCTTGCCGTTTTGTTTACTAAATTGATACTAATATAATCATTATCATCATCATCTTTACTATCTTTAAGAATATTAGTTATATTATTCTTCAACCCTAAATTATTACTTTACGAACACAGCACTTACTTTTCAATTAAATATCAATATTCAAAGCAAAACAATTTTTCTGTATGTTTATGGCTATTACGACCAATCTAAATTAAGGAATGATTTACTAAAAAAATGTATAAAATAAAGGCAAGTGAAATAGATATGAATCCAACATTTAAAAAAGTTCAATCATAAATCTATCAAGAATATAGGAAGTAATATGGACTTTCATAAGCAAGTTGATTTGAATGTTCTATGGAAAGAGCTTATTTCCCATATATAATAAAGAACAAGTGTATGGATATATATATATAATATATATATATATATATATATATATATATATATATATATATATATATATATATATATATATATATATATATCTGGTCACGCTTACCCAGGGAGGGGTGAGAAGGATTGAATCTGTGTGCATGTATGCATGTGTATGCACATATATGTAACCATTCAGTTGTCATTTTTGACGGGTCGAGTACAATAGTTTAAAGATATTTTCAAATAACTTTTTTTTTTCTTTTAGTTTACAAAGGCAATTGGCAGCTACATGGGAAAAGCGTTCTTCGAGGCTCCTTCTCGGACAGATCAATATTTACTTTCTAATCTCCGTAAGGTAAATGTGGGATTTTAAACAAGATTCCTGTGAATAAGTATTACTTTGTATTTGATGCTTAATAAAGATTTGATTATTTATTCATATAATTATAATATAATAGCTTTGGCATTAATTGATTGTTTCTTTTAGAATGAAGAGAGCGTAGATTTCTTTCTCAAAATAAAATTGAAATTTGTTTCCATTTTTATATCTAGAGCACATTTTTTTTTTTTTTTGTGTTAAACAGGCTGACATAAGTCTCTTTTTATGGTTGGTATATAAAAGATCTATCTTAACGTTGTTTCTGTTCTTAAATGAATTTATTTAAATTGTTCATTAATTGTCTTGTAGTTTATTTACCTCCTTTTTTTCTTTTCCTCACTGGAATATTTATCCCTGTTGGAGCCCTTGGGATTATAACATCCTGTTTTTCCAACTAGGGTTGTAGTTTAGCTAATAATAATAATAATAATAATAATAATAATAATAATAATAATAATAATAATAATAATAATAATAATAATAATGATTTACAGTTAAGCCAGAGAGCAAACAACCCGTACATCGTTCTTGCGAGCGACAAAAAGGAGTTCTTTTCCAGCGTCTTGAAATCACTGCATGAGAACCACCTCCTAGTTTGGTCTACGAGACTCCTAATTGTCACGAGAATTTCCTTCAATGACGTCCAGGATGTGAAGGAAATACTTTCGAAAGTCAACGGCATCATACTTGTTCCTTCACTCGGAGATGGACAGAAAAAGTACGATTTGAAGCAAATAATGTTCTGTTATTTTAGATATTAGTGATTCAAGGATGTTTGCTTTGAAATTTTGGTTGGATATTGGTGTCTAAAATGTTACAACATAGGCATGTCTATTAGACTAAAAGAGACGTGTGCTTACAGATTTTGGTTGGATATTAGTATTTGAAATGTTATAACATAGGCATGTCTAAAAACAGACTCAAAGAATCGGTGTTTAGAGATTTTGGTTATATATTAGTATCTGAAATGTTACAACATAGGCATGTCTTTTAGACTTAAAGAGACCTTTGCTTATAGAGTTTGGTTGGATATTGGTATCTGAAATGTTACAACTTCTTCTTCTTTGTCTGCATCTTCTCCCACCTTTATGTTGGGTCGATGTTTCTGGCCAGCGTTCTCCAGAAACATCGACCCCACATAAAGGTGGGAGAAGATGTAGGCAGACAAAGAAGAAGAAGTTGTAACATTTCAGATACCAATATCCAAACAAAATCTCTAAGCACAGGTCTCTTTGAGTCTAATTTTAGAGATGCCTATGTCATAACATTTTAGATACCAATATCCAACCAAAGTGACCTGTGCTTAGAGAGTTTGGTTGGATAGTGGTATCTGAAATGTTACAACATAGGCAGATCTTAAATGTTACAACATAGGTATTACTTAATGTTACAACATAGGCCTGTCTTAAATCGTACTACATAGGCATATCCTATTAGTGATTCAAAGGGACCTTTACTTACAGATTTTGGTTGGATATTGGTATGTAAAATATTACAACATAGAAATATCTATCAATCATCTGTTTTCTACAAATTACAGGTACAGGATCAATTTGATTGTCCCATATAGTCAACGATCGCTCGAAATCGCAAGGTGGAACCAGAGGGACGGGTTAAGGTACACATCCGATTACAGAATGTTTCCGAATAAGTTTGACATGTAAGTTTCCATACGATTTGTTGGCTGTGATTGAAATGATAAGTATATACCCCACTAAACAAAAACAAACTGCACACACACATACACACACACACACACACACACACATATATATATATATATATATATATATATATATATATATATATATATATATATATGCGTTTGACATATATAACACAAGAAATGGGGTTATCAAATCCTTGCCCGAAACCTTAATGTGATATTGCTTTTCCGTAATGAGATGGAAGCTATACTAAAGCGGACCTATATCCTTTTTGCTTTATATCAAGCAGAACATGATTACTTAAATAATGAAGGAATTTGTCGTTTACTATACATTAATAAGACAGCAAGACATAGATTAAATGAATGGATAGTCAGGGATTGAGACCAATTAGGGCCCTTCAATTAATTATTAAATTCTAAAAGACCTTCTGTTTGTTTTCGTATTATGTGGTATTTGGTAACTCTTAATAAAAAAGAAATTATGCCAAGGCCTTAGCAAAATCACAACAACAACAATAACAAATAAAGCCGTTTCTAGTCGACTGCAGGACAAAGGCCTCAGACATGTCCTTGGTCATATCTGGGGATTGACCATTTTCATCACCACACTGGCCACTGCGGATTGGTGATGGTGGGAGACTATTGTGATCGCTTACAGCAAAGCAACCTAGTATGGGTGGCTCTGAAAAGTTATCACCACTCAGAAAGGGAAAATCCATCCACACACAAATCAAACATAAATTGATGTTGAAAAAAATCATGCTAACTTTCATCTTCATAAATTACTTAATTGGTATTTGGGGAAATAATAAGTCACGAACACCTAGGAAAACACAACCTAACATTGATTATATGAAGAGAATAAACTTTGTACGATTTATAAAATAAATGACAATAATATAATAAACAAAATTATAAAATATATCATTAATCGTTTAGCTTGATTTACTCGACATGTGTAATGTTATTTTCAGACTAATTGATGGAGGACAATTGCGGACAACAGCAGAAATCTATGCTCCTCACATAATGCTCAAAAGGAAACGAAAGCCTGGAGATAAACATGCTCATAACCCATTCTATGGACCAGTTGTTGAGCTTTTTAATATTCTTACTGAAAGGATGAACTTCACGTGAGTTCCACTATGATATTCGACCATAACGTCCAATAGGAATTCTAACAATTAGAATCTCTAATACTTTCTTAACTTGATCTCTCTCTCTCTCTCTCTCTCTCTCTCTCTCTATATATATATATATATATATATATGTACATCTATATATATATGTGTATATATATATATATATATATATATATATATATATATATATATATATATATATATATATATATATATATATATAGTTACTCGACCACAGAACAGTGCTTTGGAGATACAAATATCCCAATATTTTCTAAATTTAATTTATACATATTATTCCATTTAGATATACAGTTACCCGACCACCGGATGGTGCTTGGGGATACAAATATCCCAATGGAACCTGGAATGGAATGGTGGGAATGCTTGCGAAAGGGGTAAGTCACTTAATTAGGATTGTTATATCTTGAATATAGTGGATCTATTTTTATGTTGAGGGTATTAAATGCCAAAAGAGCTTTTCTAAACCGAATGTGTATTAAAGTCATCATATAAAGATATATGATAATGTATCACATTTATTCGTGATTTTCATTTATTCATATAAGCCACAACTACTTTTTTATATTGAATTCGCACTGCCTCGGTATCAGATACCTAAGGTGGAATTAACTTTATGGTGATACCTTCTGGTCAGCCAAGGATTCGAACCTGACTAAGATGAAACTGAGGTTGCAGTCGACTCCATTTTTACCACGAGGCCACAAAGAGAGTCGACTGTAACCCCAGTTTCAACTTAGTTAGGGTTCGAATCCTTGGCCGATAAGAAGCTATTGTCACAAAGTATTAATTCCCCCTTGGGGTCTTTGAACCCGAGGTAGAGTGATTTCGATATCAAGACTTATTTGTGGCTTACTTGAATAAAAATAAATGTTTTACATTCTACTTTTATATCTTTGAAATAAAATTGTTGCTGAGACATGTCTATGTTCAAAGAATAATCTTATTAATCCTTTTAGGAGATGGACTTGGCATTCGTTCCTTTTAGCGTCCTTTATACAAGAGCCCAAGTCCTGGACTACACAGCGACGCTGATGATCGACTATGGAAGGATTTTGGCTCGAAAGGGAGAGACGGAAATTAACCCTTGGGGTTTCCTTATGCCATTAGCACCCAATGTCTGGCTTTATCTGCTGCTCTCTTTGGGAATAGTCATGGGAATCTCATTTTTCATTTCACTCTTCATGAAGCGTGAAGGAATCTCAGAGTTTTCCTTGGTGAATTTTGTGAGGATATTCTTCACACAAGGTTAGATTTTGTGTTACGTTTCTTATTTAGAAAATGAAAAAAAAAAACTCCTAAATATGATATTCCAAGCTTAACTATGCATTTGGCTTTGCTGTAAATGATAAGAAATGTTCGTATAACAATAATATCTGATTAAACATTTTAAGCATTCAATATGATAAATATTTATGTTATAGTTAACATTTAATGAAGTGGAAGTTCACTAATGCAAAGGGATTATAAATAACCTCATTAACGATTATTGTGCCATGACTTTTTCTTTAATTAAATATTCATGTTTAAGAGTTTTGGATTCTACCATTTTTCGCAAGAATGTCGCTGCTACTGTCATGAAAATAGTAACCACAATCAAATTTAAATGAACATAGAAAATAAAATGCGTCCTTTTCATTGTTTTACTGTATGTGTCTGAAATGTGTTTTCATTTGTTTATCAAGTGTCTTAAGGCTTTGGTAAATCAAAAGGGCAAAATTTGATCTTACTTTTAACCTGCGAGTTGATGTAGTTGAAAACAGAATGAAAAGTAATAAAAACCGATTAACAAAAGTATAGCCATATGTCTTCTTCATAACCATGTGTTTAGATAGGTTTTGGATTTTAGTGCTAAATCATATAGATCATATTATGCTTGAGACTTATTGCAATAATTTCAGACCTAGAAGAAAGATCAGTTAAAGGACTGTCTAGGAGTATCCTGGTAGCAGCGTGGATGATAACAATGGTGGTTATGATGGAAAGCTACGCTGGTAATCTGAGGTCTCTTCTCATAGTCCGCTACGTGCCTCAGCCGTACCACAAGGTACGCGCTGTGTTGGATGACCCTCGAGTCACGGTCTTGTGGATGTCTGGAGGCTCATATCAACAGATCTTATTTGTAAGGATTTGTGTTTTCTACATCTATTTCATGAAAAAAGTATTAAAGTATTTACTTAATGTTCTTTAAATAGGCATACTAAAAAAAAAAAAAAAAAAAAAACGTGGTTGTGGTGGTCTATTGGATACGTCTCTGCCTGGCGATATACCAGACTGGGGTTCGAGTCCCACTCAAACTCGATAGTTTCTTGTAGTGCCTGCAACGTCACCATCTTTGTGAGCTAAGGATGTCGGATTTGGGGGAGTCTATAGGTCTACCTGCTGAGTCATTAGCAGTCATTGCCTGGCCCTCCCTGGTCCTAGCTTGATCATACGTATATATGGTCAGTCTCTAGGAAATTTTTCTGCTAGCTAGAGCGTTGGTACTGCCCTTGCCTCTGCCATTCATGAGTTGCCTTTAAATCTTTGATAGACATTTTGAAAAACTGCATCTGTGTCCTACTTTCAATGACTTCCACTTTTCGCTTCCAGTCTTTATCTTTATTATTTCCGACGAATTCTGTCAAATTTCTTGCCTTGCAAATGCTTTTAAATTATTTTTATTGATTCTGCAATTTACAATCGCCCATTAAGAAAGACGTTCCCGAGCATCAATTGTTAATCTTTGCATTCCAGTTTATGCCACAATGTGGCACCTGAACACTTAAAAGAAGAATTTGATCACTGGAAGAAACTATTAGCCTATAGTAATTGGCCATATAGAGTTAATAATGTCCAATGGGGACCTTTGTGTCATTAGGAACACTGAATTAATTTGATGTCCCATGTCTTAGATTAACCCATTAAGAAATTAAATCTATAAGACAGCAGCGTAAAAACATTACTTTTCAGATTAATGACAAACGACCAAAAAAGAGGTTATTCTTTCTTTGAACATGGAAGACAATTTGTAGAAGTATACAGAGAAATTAGTGCAGTTTTACATCATGATGTTATCCTAACAGAGTATTGAAACAGGAGACTTCAAGGAACTAGCAGATGCAGGTTTGAGTAAGATATCCTATTTGGAATTCACTAACTTTGAGGAGAGAGTGGTCACAGAAGTATCTCGAGGGGACCATGTTATGATGTGGGAAGGTCTTGCTCTTGAGATTATACTGACGCGACATTACTCTGACACTGGTAAGTTACATTAATAATATATATATATATATATATATATATATATATATATATATATATATATACATATATATATATATATATATATATATATGTATGTATATAGTAATGGTTTAAATATAATAATGAATTACTATATATATACTGTATATATATACAGTATATATAATTATGTATGTATATACTGTATATATATACATAAACATATATATATATATATATATATATATATATATATGTATATATATATGTATATACATACATATATATATATATATATATATATATATATATATATATATATATATATATATGAAGTAATTCATTATTATATTTATACCATAAGAAAAAATCCTATCAATGCAATTACATATTGATTTCATAAGAGTAATAATTTTCATTATTTTGTTCAAAGTGATATAAGAAAAATTTTGATGAACTGGTATAGGATTTGTAGATAATTTCGTAATCAAGTCAGAATACTAGAGGTAAAGAAACACTAATTATTTTGTTCTTTTATTTAACTTTATATATCTTAAAATGAAATATAATAAAATTAAAAATTCATTAAACAAGTCCGTTACCTGTTCATCAAATTTTGTCTTGCATTCATACCTGTTTTGTAATACTGCCTTCGATATCATATATCTTTTAAAAAATGTCTTCGATTCCTGATTGTAGAAATGAAAGTTAACATCGTAAACTTCAATTCTTTAACAACAATTAAAAAAAAAGTTGTTCCTCTGAAGGACTTGAATTCTTCCTTTTTTTCAGGATCGTGTTTATTTTACCTATCAAAGGAACGTTTCTTTCCTCTGATGAGTGCTATGGGCACCCAGAAGTTCAGTCCTCTCATTCCAGCTCTTAATAAGAGGTATTTGTTTGTAGATGTAATATCTTTCTCTAACTAATCATTAAAGTAATAATTTACCTGCTTGAGGCACGGTTACCTTGATTTATGTGCTCTTGGTAACGGAATACCACTTAAGACTTCTTTTAAGACCACTAAAATCTTTCTTCCCTTGCTATACGTATCAATGAATCTGCCATTTTTGTTAGACTTTTTTTCTGTCTTAAAGTTGAAGTAGGTCAATAGGGTGTCGAATAAGGAAAACATTAGGGACAGCTGCATTAAGCCTTATTGTCTTCATAATAGGGTACTTATTAAACTATCAACTTTTGACCCCCTTTCTCTGATTCATATAAAACTAAATTTATATATGAAATTCACATTCCATTAGATTTTGATAAGTTCAATCTTTGACTATTTTCTTTTAAAGTTTTCTCCTTTCACAAGTTGCAGTGAAAATGATTAGAGATTCAAAAGTTATGTTACTATCAAGTGTTTCAGGAAAATTGGTGGAAGCAGGAATAAAACCTAAGTGAAATCAAGAAATTATATTAAGTTAATTATCTATTGATCTATTCAATGATCTAACATTTCCCTTCACTTATGTTAACAATTCCTTCTGTTCTGCAGGATTATGAGGGTAACTGAAAGTGGCCTT
>NC_090728.1:34118176-34128176 GCF_036898095.1 Palaemon carinicauda
TTTTTTCCGTGGGTTATTTTACAATAAAACTGTGATTTATTCAAACTTATTATGAAAGACAGCGAACTCTGAGAGAGAGAGAGAGAGAGAAGAGAGAGAGAGAGAGAGAGAGAGAGAGAGAGATAGAGAGAGAGAGAGAGAGAGAGAGAGAGAGAGAGAGAGAGGTTGTTGGGATGTTGCTCCGGTGGTGGACTGGAGCATTGGATGTGTGAACTGAGGGAGAAGTGAGATGATTCAGTGAGGGACAGCCCAGCTATAAGATCCCTATTCCATGTTATTCTTTGCATAAAATTAGATTTTTCTATGAATTTATATTCATTCTTCAAGGACCTCTTTATCTTACCCTTCAAATGACACGGTAGTTTCTGAGAGTTCACCTTTGCAGATGTTTCATTATCAGCTAAGTAAAAAGCGAATTGCAGAAAATCTAGGACTATCGTCACTCGTATTTTTTGTCTATGGGATAAATTCAAAGGGTGGCAAGTAACTTGAGGTTAACTTACTGTAAAAGTAATAAAAGTTGTCTTTCACATTGGCTGGATAGCTCAACTTTAAACAGTTCTGAGCACCAGTAAGAAAATAATTAAGTTGACAGAGCTAAGTAGTCTTGATAAAAGTGTCTTGTTTATGATATCACAGTTTATGAATTAAAAGCACAATAAGAAACTAAATGAAACCACCTGAGATTTGAGGGAAATTTAACTATAAATATTGATAAGAGCATAGTTATTCATAGGGGAAGGAGTATAAGACTCGTATATACGCTTGCTGTCTCACTTCCTAGTTTACTTAGTACTTGAGATTGTCATTATGATTAACATCTAGTCACGAGGAACATATAGTGCGCTCTATATATACCTCAAGAGAGGTAAGAGGTGATTCTGACTGTCGTTTTAATGCAAATACCTGCCGAATTCAGTTTTTGTACTTATAATCGATAGCAAGCCATCTCCATCATTATAGCAGATTGGAAGTTTGCAACACTTGGCTGATAATCATTAAAAGGATTTACCCTTGGGTCTGTGATCCCTGAGCAGAGGGATTTCGGTATTGAGCGGTATTTGTGGATTAATACTGTATTTGAATGTATACAAAATAAGTATTAGAGAAAAAATTATAATATATATACTGTATATATATATATACACACACACACACACACACACACATATATATATATATATGTGTGTGTGTATATATATATATATATATATATATATATATATATACATATATATATATATATATATATATACATATACATACATATATATATATATATATATATATATATATATATATATATATATATATATATATATTATATATATATATATATATATATATAGAGAGAGAGAGAGAGAGAGAGAGAGAGAGAGAGAGAGAGAGAGAGAGAGAGAGAGAGAGAGAGAGAGAGAGGTGTTTGTATCAATAATTGTAAGTGAAACCATGTACGAATAAATAACGGTATCAATTCATTAAATGAGCTAAGAGGAAAAAACTAATTTCAGATGTACTGTTTACGTCTTCATACCATACAGTCAACGACCCTTAGAAATTGCCGTCTGGACTGAAAGTACTGGAATTAAATCTATCAATCGTTACGAGATGTTCCCGGATAAATTCAACAGGTAAGTCCTAAACTTATTAACCAGTGACAAAGTAATAAGAAATTAAATCTTTATGTTCTTTTGAGTTGCATATTAATATTTTTTTTTCTCAGTAGAGTACTTTGCCTGGTTAAAACCATATCAAATGGCTCCTAATATTTCATGGTACTTTCAATTTCATTTGACTCACATGATTAAAAACGCTTGATGCTATTAAAATGATATGTGATTCCCTCTATCTTCCAAGGTCGTATATATGCTAAATGCTTCACATATTTTCTGGTAGAATTACTGAAGTATTATTCTTGGGACTAATGTTCATCCTGAATATCTGCAGTCATACTAATTTTGACTTTTGTTTGAGCGTCCGATGGTAAATAACATTTAATCGAGGTACAATATCTTCAGTTATACTAATTTTGACTTTTTTTTAAGCCTCCGATGGTAAAAGACATTTAATTGAGGTATAATATCTTCAGTTATACTAATTTTGACCTTTGATTGAGCGTTTTATGGTAAATCACATATAATTGTGGTATAATATTTGCAATTATACTAATTTTACCTTTTGTTTGAGCGTTTTATGGTAAATTACAATTAATTGTGGTATATCTGCTATTATAATAATTTTGACTTTTGTTTGAGCGTTTGATAATAAATATACATTTAATTGTGGTATAATATCTACAATTACACTAATTTTGACTTTTGTTTGAGCGTTTTATGGCAAATCACATTTAATTGTGATACAATATTTGCAATTATACTAATTTTAACATTTGTTTGAGCGTTTTATGGCAAATCACATTGAATTGTGGTATAATATCTGCAATTATACCAATTTTGACTTTTGTTTGAGCGTTTCATGGTAAATCACAATCAATTGTGGTATAATGTACATATGGGATATTTCGATAGAGAATCAAATGCTACTGGTAAGCACTTTTTTTTTTTTTTTTTTTTTAGAATGCAGTTATATGAGCCATGATTTGCATAAAACAGATGCACTTTTCTTTTCAGATTGATAGATGGGGCACACTTACAAGTCACAGCAGAGGTCTACCCTCCCATATCATGCCAATGAAGAATGAAAACAAGAATGAAAAAGATCCCAGTAAAGCTGTTCGTGGACCTCTTGTTGAAGTCCTTAACATCTTAGCTACATCCATCAATTTCACGTGAGTTTCTGTTGCGAAGTTGGGTTTAGAATCAGTTGTATCGACACAGCATCAAAAGACTTAGAATCGCTCTATTTTTCCACTTTTATTCTTCTACGTTCAGAAAATATATGCCATAAAACTGAATATTATATGTAAATATATGCCATAAAACTGAATATTATATGTAACCTTGAAATTTATCGTTTCTTGATTTTAAACGTGATAGTATCGTAAAATAATTATTGCCAAATATAAATAAAACAGACTTGAAAGTATCTAACTTCTCTTATATGATGAGATTTTTGCTTCTACGTAGATTATCAATATGTAAATTTAAGTGTTTTATTCAGAAAATTTCAATCATTTGGGCAAAAAATGAATAAGTAAAGTTACTTATGCGTGATAATTTACCTTTATAAACTTCCCATTTACCAGGAACAATACGTTAGAATTAACCTCGGCTCTGATTCAATCTTTCTAGGCCATCAGTGCCCTAACGGTTATTATATATACAAGATTCAGGTCGTCCTAACTCAAGTAATCAAATCTATACTAATTTTCTTTAATGAGGCGCATTTGCACTGTCTCGCAGAAGTGCCCTTTTAGCTCGGAAAAGTTTCCTACTAGCTGATTTCTTGGACAAAATAATTCTAACCAATCAGCTACTAGGAAACTTTTCCAAGCTAAAAGGGCACTCCTGCGAGTCAGTGCAAATGCACCTCATCAAAATAATTTGATTTTTTTTTTTTCTTAATTTAGTTGCAGTTTGTCTCGGCCACCAGATGTTGCTTTTGGTTACCTTTTTCCCAATGGCACCTGGGGCGGAATGGTTGGAATGCTTGCCAGAAAAGTAAGTTTGTAATTTGGACAACCATGTTTCCTTCTTTAGTTTCTTTTGCATCAATGGTTATACAATTTTCTATTGACTGACTAGAGGATTTTTTTTTCTTTTTGAGAAATCCTATGGGTAATTAATTTCTTCATTATTATTATTATTATTATTATTATTATTATTATTATTGTCGTTATTGCTGTTGTTGTTGTTGTTGTTGTTGTCGTTGTTGTTGTTGTTGTTGTTCTTTATATGTAACCAAATAAATTAACAAAAACTTACGAACATTTACTATAACACAATAAATTCGTGTAGTAAATCTAAGGTGAAAAATAAAAAGGCGAAGATCTTATAAAATAATAGTAAGGATACTAATAAATTTACGAGCAAAGAGACAAATGCGTGTGTAGGAAAAGTAGCAGATAAAAAAAAAAATACGTAATGGGAATAATGGTCTAAGAATTCTATAATGACCACTGACTATCAGAACTACCTTTGCACATCAATCTATTGTGAATCTTCTGGAATATTTTACTTTTTACCCTATCATATAAATCGATTGTACGTCATTATTTTACCTGTATATTTCATAAGCGGGTTTTGACGATACTACTTGCAGTGTTAATGTTTAATTTTGTTCCTTTTTTTCTACATCTGGAATTTTTATAGCTGAAACTTCAACTCCTTTCAGCTGTCCAACTCCTCTTAAACTTATCATATCCAGTCCTACAATTTTTGGAATTTATTTTAGCAAATAATCTAAGCAATATTGCCCTAAATTTTAGTTATATCTAATCTCTTAGGTTTCATATCAATATAAATTTTATATATCTTAATAACGATATATTTTCAAAGTTCATAAATTAATATATAGACCTGTTTTCTCATCGACACCCATCCACATGATACTCTTTATCCATCAGCAAATAATTCCTTCTTCTCTTTATTTTTTATTTTTCATTTATTTATTTATTTTTTATTTTTTTTTTTTCAGGAAATGGATTTCTCCTTTTCGCTCTTCAGCGTCCTCTATCAGCGAGCCCAAGTTGTGGATTACACAGTCCCTTTGATGATTGACTACGCAAGGTTTCTGGCCAGGAAAGGAGAGGTCGAGATAAATACCTGGGGATTCTTTATGCCTTTCACACCATACGTATGGCTTTATCTCTTCTTGTCTATGGCGTTCGTTATGGCTACCTCGTTTATGATGTCTTTTCTGATACCAAAGTCAGCCACAAGTTCAAATAACTATCCTCTTATAAATTATATAAGAATACTTTTAAGCCAAGGTTTGTAAAAATCCGATATCTAAATTACATGTGTAGTTATATGTAAACAAAATGTATCTTATGACAGTTTGAAGAGGACCTATCCCATCTTATTTCTCTACCTCTTGTTTTTTCTTTTTTTTTTAGATAGTATAGTTTATATATGAAAGATCTTTTCTAATGTTGTTACTGTTATTAAAATATTTTATTTTAGTTGTTCATTACTTCTCTTGAAGTTTATTTATTTCTTTCCTTGCCTAACTGGGGTATTTTCCCCTGCTGGAACATTTGGGTTTATACCATCCTGCTTTTCTAGCTAGGGTTGAAGCTTAGCTAATAATAATAATAATAATAATAATAATAATAATAATAATAATAATAATAATAATAATGATAATAACAATAACAATAGCAATAAAAATAACAATAACGACAACAACAACAACAACAACAATAATAATAATAATAATAATAATAATAATAATGATAACAATAACAACAACAACAATAATAATAATAATAATAATAATAATAACATCAACAAAAACAATAATAATAATAATAATAATAATAATAATAATAATAATAATAATAATAATAATAGTATATTTTTGACAGATTCCGAGACACCATCAATCAAACCCTGGTCGACCAGTGTCCTCGTTGGTACCTGGATAATGACAATCTTAATCATGACCGAGAGCTATGCTGGAAACTAAGATCTCTCTTGATAGTTCGATATGTACCACAGCCACTTCATACAGTTCGGGCTGTGGTGGACGATCCTTCAGTCACTGTTGTGACGGGAGCGGGTGGGTCTTACCAGCAGATTTTAAGTGTGAGTTCCCTATCGTTACGATACTTTGATAAAATATCCTCAATTCAGTCTATCATCATACATTCACTTATCTAATGATGTATAGTTTAAGAAAGTTTTCTAACATACATAATTAGAATTGTGGGTCTTACCAGCAAATCTTAATTGTAAGTTCCATATCGTTACGATACTTTAATAAAACATCCTCAATTCAGTCTATCATCATATATTCATATGGATAAAAATCTATACTTTAAGAAAGTTTTTTAACATGCTGAAATTATTCATAGGAATTGTGGGTTTTACCAGGAAATTTTAAGTTTAAGTCCCCTATCGTTACGATACTTTAAAAAAAGCCTCCTCAACTCAGTCTATCATCATACATTCTTATGTCTAATAATTTATACTTTAAGAAAGTTTTTTAATATGCTGAAATTATTCATAGGAATTGGGGGTCTCATCAGCTAATTTCAATTGTAAGTTTCCTATTGTTACGATACTTTAATAAAACATCCTCAACTCGGTCTATCATCATACATTCATATGTCTAATAATCTATACTTTAAGAAAGGTTTTTAATATGCTGAAATTATTCATAGGAATTGGGGGTCTTATTATCAAATTTTAAGCGTAAGTTTCCTATTGTTACGATACTTTAAAAAATTCCTACTCAACTCAATCTATTATGTTTCAATGTCTAGTAATGTATAATTTAAGAGAGTTATTTTTGATATACTGAAATTATTCATAGGATAAGAAATTATTCATAGGATATGAATTAAAAAAAAAAAAAAGATGAGTGGAAATATTAGGTCTGAATTGATGAGAGATGTTGAAATGTTAAAAAATTCTATTCAGACTTTGATTACATTTTTACCTCCGCAAAGGAGGTTATAAAATCGAGTCGTTTTATTTATCTATTTATTTATCTATTTATAATTTCGGGATGTTCGTGTGTGTGTGTGTGTGTGTGTGTGTGTGTGTGTGAGTGTGTGTGGAGATTTATAGGAAGACCGAGGTATATGGAATTCTCCGATTTCTCATATTGGTATTGGTCTTGTTTGATACTATTTGATGGTAAATTACATTAACTTTAAAAGAAGAAAGTGTCCATTTTACTTTCATTTAAGAACTGTTTAAGAACCTAAGAAATAATTGGCTATGATCATGCAAAAGTATATTTACCTCGTAAGTCAGTTTTATACAATAAGTTATAAGAAAAATATTCAGTAGCACATACGGTTTAAATAACTGGGAACAACAGTTTGTGATGTCTTCGTTACACAATATTGAAAGTCGAAAATCCAGCACACCAATCCTTCATATTTGAAACCACCCCCCCCCCCCCCCCAAAAAAAATCCTTCGAAGCTAATCGTTGTCTCATTGTGAGTTACGTAATTTTATCTCTCCGTACTTTATGTGATTTCTTTATTACCTTCTAATTTCCCTATATAAGTAAATCTTAATGTGAGTCACCGAGTTTTTTTTTATTTGATAACACTTCAGCTGTTGTACACTCAACTCTCAGGAAACTTTATACGAAAGAGTTACTTTCAGTAAAACAGTCCCGAAATAGCTAGTTCGAATATAGCTATTACAGCATAATAGCTAGTATGGAAAAAGAGGTAGATTATAACGAAATTTTCTTTGCAATCATAACATATTTGTGCGAGTGCAAATCATGCTACAGTTTTTTGTATTGGTGAAAAAATTGTAAAGCTCAATATTTTTATCTAAGAGTCATAAAACTTAGAAAAATCTCTATCAGCTTTATTTAACAAAGCGGAAAAATCTATATATATATATATATATATATATATATATATATATATATATATATATATATATATATATATATATATATATATATGTGCCCTTTGCGTCAATAGGCGTAGATGATGATGATATATAATTACATACATACATACAAACATACATGCATATATATGTAAATATATATATGTATATATATATATATATATATATATATATATATATATATATATATATATATATATATATGTGTGTGTGTGTGTCTGTGTGTGTGTGCGTGTGTGTGTATATATATATATATATATATATATATATATATATATATATATATATATATATATACATACATACATACATACATACGTGCGTAGACGCATACACGTATGCTCGGACTTGCATAACTACAGAGATCCGTATCGCTTTCTGAAAGAATGAAAGAAAAAAGTTTTTCCTATTATGTTGGACTACAGTTTTGAATCTAATTAAATTCATCATCATATTTTCTCAGCGAATTTTATACCATCGTAATTATAATTAAAATATCCTTTTGTATCCTCAGACTATTGACTCTGGCGTTTTCAAGGAGCTCAATGACGCAGCTCCCTATGGGAAGATGGCGTTCGTGAAGTTTACTGAATTCTATAATATTGTGAAGAACAGAATATCTCACGGTGGCTACACGCTCATGGGCGAAGATCTTCCCATGAAAATGATGTCTACTCAGCATTATTCCGAAACTGGTTCGAGTTTTTTTTTTATATTGGCAATTATAATAGCTTAATTGTTTCGTGTTTTTTTTTTATATTGATAATTAGAATTAATAGTTTGCTTGTTCATAGTTTTTTATCATTTTTTTTTTTAAATTAGTAAAGATTATGAGATACTTGATATTTGTAAGACAATTTCTACACTGACCCTTTGCGAGTAGGGATATTTTACGTGGTGAAAGGGTTTGTGTATCACCATGATCAGTGAAGCTGTACTAGTCAAGGGCTACCCATACAAGGTTGGTTTACTGTGACCAATCAGACTAAAGTCTCCTACCATCACTAATCCACAGTTCGCCAGCGAGGTGATGAAAACTGACCAAACCCCAGACATGAATAAAGACATGTCTAAGGCCTTTGTTGTGCTGTGGATAAGAAACGGCTGCATCTGATGTTGTTTTACATTGAAACATGTTAAAATAGAACCCTTTTTCAAAACCTGAAAGCCTCTTTGGTATTCGTGCGGTAATAAATGTGTATTTTATTACATTTAAACTGCATTCTATGTATTACATAGAAAATCTTGCAATTTCTAATAACCTTTTTTGATGAGTGGGATACATTCGAGAAGTATTCATGATTGGTATATGGTATTCCGGATTTGATAATAGAAATACATTTTTTGGTAGTCATGTGAACTGCATAATGTTTTGTTATTAGTTAATTATGGTGTATACTAGAGTAATTAGATTTTATCATTAATGGAAAAATTTGCCTTTATAAAGTCATTCTATCACTATGTTACTATCATAACAGTATTGGCTTTACTGGCAAATTGACAAAACACTTTAATAGACATATCATATAACAAACAAAACTAAGAAAATTCCTTAGTTAAATCTCTTCTTTTCTTTTCCACCTTTTTTTCGCAGGCACTTGTTTGTTTTACTTGTCAAGGGAAACATTCTTCCCTCAGATGATGGCCATGACTGCTCAAAAGTATAGTCCTCTCATTCCTTCGCTTAGCAAAAGGTAGGCCTACCTATTTCCTTTCATCTGCATCCACTAGGTCTATCCTCGAGTGGTTAAAAGGGTTCGCTGAATATTTCAAAGGGAAGAGGTCGGATTTCGTTGGAGAGTACTTTGGGAAAGGATTGTTGAGGAAGTTGGAAGGGAGGTATTCGAAAAAAGACGGCCTAAAGAGTAAATAGGATTATGAGTTAGATGCGGTGGTACATTTGGAAAGTCTTTGAGAAGTTGAATATTGCGAATAATGAATGAATGAATGATTTGAAGTTCTCAGGAATCCAGACATCGAAGGTCATTTACGCCTAAGGCGAATAGAATAGGAGGGGAAGAGTGAAACAAATTTTCGTTTTTTTGCATAAAGGATTAAATTTGTTTGTTAGATTTATGGAGGAAAAGTCATTATAGTAGAATAAGAAAGGTTTATTGTATGAATTTGACTTGGGAAGTGAGCTGATAAAAGGAATGATAAAGGAAGAACATTTTGGGTTTGTACGTAGAAGGGGATATATGAACTTTGTTATGAAACAGATACTGTGATGGTGAAAATCTATATTTACATAAAAAACCTTATCATAAAATTAATAGAGAGGCAATATGTAGAGTGCTGAGAAAGAGTAAATTTATATGAATTACTGAAAACCAGGTATTATTATTATTACTTTCTTAGCTACAACCCTAGTTGGAAAAGCAGGATGCTATAAGCCCAGGGGGCCCAACAGGGAAAATAGCTCGGTGAGGAAATGAAAAAAGGAAAAATAAAATATTTGAAGAACAGTAACAACATTAGAATAGAAAGTTCCTAT
>NC_090728.1:34133176-34138176 GCF_036898095.1 Palaemon carinicauda
TTCTCTCTCTCTCTCTCTCTCTCTCTCTCTCTCTCTCTCTCTCTCTCTCTCTCTCTCTCTCTCTCTCTCTCTCTATATATATATATATATATATATATATATGTAAATAATTCGAATCTTTATAGTGACAGAAAATGTTGCGTATGCAATTTCTCTTCTAGTTTTCTCCATTGAAATATTAGTCTAAAGTTGATTTGATTTCCTGTGTGTCTGGTCTGAGACGGACAGTTGTCTTATATGTTGACTTATATTTCTTAAGAAATAAAGCTGAACGAACTTCGCATATTTTTCTGTTTATATTCAACATCATTCTAGTTTGTTCAATGTTGTATTTATAAAATACTCGTGTATTCTTGCATTTGATATTATGCCTTAACTATTATTTTCCTCTGAAATCCAACAAATAAAAGATTTATAATAATTTTTCAATTATGATTTTGTAGTCAATCATTCATCACTGTTGTCAGTTCTCATTAATATATTTAATATATTAAAGAGAACTATCTTATACTTTTTTCTTAGTTGTATCACTTTCAGTATTTTAATTTTCAGCCTCATCATTAAATTTTACACGACCATTATTACATCCTATTCAGAAGCTGGTCTCCTGAAAGCTATTTAACTTTAAAAAGGACATCTTCGCTCTCATGGTTTTTAATTTATTTTCCTTTCATTCTTTGTTCATAACGAAGGATATCGGCGTCAATAACCTTCGATTTCAGGTTACCCGAAATCTCAAAATCAATCAATCAACCATAAGCAGCAGGGGGTTACTTCGAAAAAAAAAAAAAAAAAAACTCAAATGAAACTGAACTTTGAAGAAAATTTCTAAATCACCTTTCAAATGACTCACACTTTTTTTTCTATCCTCACCGGAAAGTTAATCAATAGCACCTAACCTTCAACTGATGACTGCCCCCGAAGATGAGCAGTTGTTTATATAAAGGAAATAAGGAATAGGAATCTGCCACTTCTCGTCTGGTGCCTGTAGCGAGAGCACTGCTTTTGCCGTTGTCTGCCAACTTCATTGATTTTTTCGGGGTCTCGTCGAAAGAAGTGAGTATCGTAAATTGATATGAAATGTTGTAATTGAAGCAGGCTCTTGTGTTCTGCTATTAAACGGTAATCGCTGAAGTATTACTTGATGTATTTAGAAAATATAACTGGGTATCATACCCAACTAAATTCTAATTTTACGAAAAAAAAAAATAAAATAAAAAACAACAGTAGCTTATAGTCATTAACTAGAAAATATAACTGTATATCATACCTAACTAAATTCTAAATATATGAAAATAAAAGAAAAAAAATCAAAACAACAGTAGCTTATAGTCAATAACAGGATATTCAATATTTTCTGCAAAAGATTAGCACAATTCGTAATCGTATATCAATCTATTATGATCACAATTAAAAAGAAAAAGAAAAACTTTTAATGCATTATAAAACTTATTCAGATAACAAAATATTCTCCATCGTAACCTTCCCGAAATGAGTACTACAAATTTGAGACTCCAATTATAGGGGATATCTTTGGTAACGGTCATATCTCTGCTAATATATTCAGGGGCTGCCTTGGGAATTATGTTGTTTTCGGCCTCTTTATGCCATATTTATGGGAAAATTCATCAGCGGGTTACTCTAATTGATATAAGAAAACTTTTGAGTTTTTCAAATGTATTGAATTTTCGAAATCTGTGTACTTCATCTACTCAGCAATAAAAGCATTACATAAATATGCAGAGGTTATGATATATATATATATATATATATATATATATATATATATATATATATATATAAAATATATATAATATATAAATACATATAGATATGAAATACACACACACACATATATATATATATATATATATATATATGTACAGTATATATATATATATATATATATATATATATATATATATATATATATATACATTTACATACATATATGTTTATACAAATATATATAAATATATCCATATCTAATACATACATATATATATATATATATATATATATATATATATATATATATATATATATATATATATATATATATATATATATATGCATATATATATATATATATATATATATATGTGTGTGTTTATATAAATATATAGAAATTATCCATATATATATATATATATATATATATATATATATATATATATATATATATATATATATTCCTCTTTTTATATATCCCTCTGAGGATATCAATACACGCGACTTAACTAATATATGATGTCATGGCCCATTGTTGAAGTTAGAGTCAACATTTCACCCAAGCAGGCTCTTTCGCTAAGAACAATTCGTACGTGAAGATTAAAGTTTGTTAAAAGACATCTTGTAAGATTCTAGGAAATTGAAGAGAACAACGGTACTTTACCAAAGCGAACTCTGAAAATAAAAGAAGATACGTCCAATAAGGAAAGAAAGGAATAGTTCTGAATGAGAAAAGTAATGAATAATATAAGAATATCTATTTTTA
Organism: Palaemon carinicauda; assembly: GCF_036898095.1. Lineage (NCBI taxonomy): Eukaryota > Metazoa > Arthropoda > Malacostraca > Decapoda > Palaemonidae > Palaemon > Palaemon carinicauda. Next base: position 34,135,674 of record NC_090728.1, read on the forward strand.
AAGAGGGAAACAGAAATTATAATAAAAGACCTTTCTAGGGAAAACACTATTTTCCTTTATATTTTTTTTTTTTTTTTTTTTGTCTAATATTCCCTTGTTTTTCTTTTTGCGACTATCAGACATGACTCGACTCATATCGACTTATGTAACTGAAGGATAGAGAGCATTATTGTCTGTAACTTACAAAATTTCCCTGTACTCGCTCACTTGTATAGATACGAAAATCTATTCAGAAGGTTGAATGGTTGATTTAGAAATTCTCTAATTGATAAAAACAATCTAATAATTTATGACATCTTTAATCAAGCACATTTTTCTAAATTATTATAACCAGATCAAGCCACTATGTGGTTACCTTTTAGACTGAAAGATACATTAATTTCACTGATTTATTACAGCGGGCATGATAACTATAGGGAAGAAGAATCATTGGTTTTTATCCTATATTGCCCTGGACACATAATCCAAACGGTCTGCTAATATGTAACTACTTTTCAAACAGTCCAAACCGGTAATATCCAGTTCTTATAGATTACAACACAAATTAGGGTTGTACTGTGTTTACTGGATCTCTTCCCATTACTTGAAATGATTTAGTATCATAAAATTTTTTTCATATAACCAAATTTAGAAAGTAACAATATTCCTAATCAACTTTAAACGCGTTTTGGAAATATTCACCTTGGCTTGTAAAATCAAACGCAATGCTAAAAAAGTTTATTATATTTACAAAACTGATGCAGGAAACAAAACTAATATCTGCTTATTCATCCCACGGATAGAAAATAATTAAGCATAAGACACAAAAGAAGAAGATTGTAAGAAATGACGCTAATTTTTCTACCCTTTCCATTCAATCTTACGACCTAATTTTACCAGATGAACAAAATTTTCATTATGTTTTACATTTTCTAAGCTAAAATTATTATGTAATAAGGTAAGAATTATTTTATTGTCAACGTACTATCTTTAGTTTTGTCCACGGATATTTAATACCTGATTCTTGGATTCCCTACTACTACTACTACTACTACTACTACTACTACTACTACTACTACTAGTGATATTATTATTATTATTATTATTATTATTATTATTATTATTATTATTATTATTAAAAGGCGATTTTACCAGCTCCATTCTAATAGAGCTGGCCAAGATAAATTCGGGAGGGAAAAGCATAATATCCATAAAATGTAATGAATAAAAAGTATACACATAGCAATTATAGGACTCCAAAAACATAAATTAAACGATGAAAATATGTTAATAATAGAAATTTCCACCTTATCTATAATACCTATGTTTCCTAGAAATGTTAACCTCTTAAAAACAGAAACTCCCAGAATCCAATATAATGTCCGCCAAACTTCTCTGACCAAAAAACATAAATATTTTTGTCTTCTAGGAAATTTACGATCGCAAAAAATATGTTATATATTTAAAATAGTGCCGCACTCACTTTTACCTGGGAACTGTCTCATCAGGTGTTTATAGATTTAAAGGATGTTCATGAATGGCACAGGCAAGGGACAGTGACACTGCCCTATCAAGCAGGACAATGTCCTTACCTAGAGACTGACCATATGTGCATATGATCAGCACCCGAACCCCCTCTCCAAACAAACTAAGACCAAGGAGGGCCAGGTAACGGCTGCTGATGACTCAGCAGATAGACCTATAGGTCTCCCCAAAAACGCCCCATTCTTAGCTCACAAGGAGGTGAGGTTGCTGCGACCAACAGAACTAACGAGTTTGAGCGGGACTCGAACCTCAGTCTGGCATTCCCGAGTCAGGGACGTTAACACATCGTCCACAAAAACCCTGTACATTGAAAATCCAAGGGACAATTTCCTATGACCAATACGAAACTTTGCTGAAATTACATATAAACCATAAATCTAATTATACAAATCTGTGCATATGATAGTCATAAAATTAGATGTTCCCATTGACGACTTTCGAATCTTTGAAGTAGAACAGAACTTTTTAGCCATGTTAGAGTTCTCTGGCTTGAGGGTACGCTAGAGCCCGCTATTCAATCTTGCTTCTCTTCCTCTTGTTTTTATGAAGTTTTTATAGTTTATATATGATAGATCTAATTTGGTGTCGTTGATGATCTTAAAATATTTTATTTTGATTGTTATTACTTCTCTTGTAGTTTATTTAATTCCTTCTTTCCTTTCCCCACTGAGCTATTTTTCGATGTTGGATCCCTTGGTCTTATATCATCTTGCCTTCCCAACTAGGGTTGTAGCTTGGCTAATAATAATAATAATAATAATAATAATAATAATAATAATAATAATAATGAGGTAAGAGTAGTTTTTCAATAATGCCTTGGATTAGTTTGCTCATAAAGGCGTCCTTTATAAAGTTTACATCAGAGATTTGTTCTTTTATAGTTCCTTCCCAACTTCGTGAGAGAGCAACAGGAGGTTGATGATATGTAGCTTCATATGAGCCTAGCTGTTCCTTTCTTATGTCCTATATGATAGCAAGA
>NC_090728.1:34145676-34160676 GCF_036898095.1 Palaemon carinicauda
CAGCTTTAGCTTTTATAGTCTAACTTGTGGTGGCCTGCTGGTAAGGTCCTTGACTGGTGATCTCTAGACTGCGGTTCGAGCCCTGCTCAAACTCGTTAGTCCCTTTGGTTGCTGCAACCTCACCATCCCTATGAGTTAGAGATGGATGGGGGGCTTGGGGAAGCCTATTGGTCTACCTGCTGAGTCTTCAGCAGCTATTACCTGGCCCTTCCTGGTCCTAGCTTGGGTGGAGAGTTAGCTTGGGCGCTGTTCATATGTATATATGGTCAGTCTCAAGGGCATTGTCCTATTGCTAGAGCAGTCTCATTGTGACTTACCTCTGCCATTCTTGAGCGGCCTTTGAAACCTTAAAGTAATTTCCTAATGAAATAAATAAAGAAATTCTACTACAGTAGCATTTAATCTCTTTATTAATTTATTTGTTAAGTAGAACAAGATCCTGAAAGAAAGGGAACCCAAGGATAGTTTTACAAATTAAAGGGGAAAACTGAACTATTATAGGCAATATTCTTTCTTGTTTAAAACGCTGATTTTTTAGGATTTATGTAAAAGGAAAAAAGTATTCAATTTGCGGCTGAGCTTGTAATTGGAATAAAAAAATGTTTAACTAATAACGACATTATTATATATTTTTGTTATATAGGAGAGATGGTAACACTTAGCCTATATTACTGAATTAAATTAGAATTTATATATCTGCTTTTTAATATCCTAAAAATTAGCAACGTTGTCTTACGACATTCATGGACAAATAAAATAACGCTTTAGCTTATATTACTGCATTAGATAAGAAGTTATATACCTTTTTTATATCCTAGAAATTAGCAACGTTGTCTTAAGACAAAAATGGATAAAGAAAATCTACCTAGGTGCTCCATCCATGCTTTATCCGTAGCTTAAACTTAAACTTATTTCATTTCCGAGTTTCAGATCAAAATACTCTGATGGCTCTCGGGGGAAGACATCTTATCGTAGCCGCAGAAAAGTGGAGCCCTTGGGTTATCTTCAAGGAAGAACCGGATGGGTCTCTACTTAAATCGGGGATCGTCATTGATATGTTCAATACAATCGCTGAAAAGATGAACTTCACGTAAGATTTCAGTTAATATCATTAACGAACAATAGAGCTATATAATCTGTCTTTCTAATTCCAACATAGGCCTACTATCGATTGTTGAAATTATCAAATTATATTAGAATCATTAATTTATTTCAAATAGATAACTTGTACTTATTCTCTCTCTCTCTCTCTCTCTCTCTCTCTCTCTCTCTCTCTCTCTCTCTCTCAGTTATTCTGTGAAGAGGCCACCTGACGTGGAATGGGGAAGAGAACTGCCTAATGGATCCTTCACTGGCATGATAGGAATGTGTCAAAGAAACGTAAATATAACATATTTTATCTATGAAATCTATCAATACCATATGCAACAGAATGTAAACTATATATATATATATATATATATATATATATTTATACATACATATATATATATATATATATATATTCGTATATACATACTGTATATATACACACATATATATATATATATATATATATATATATATATGTATATATATATATATATATATATATATATATATATATATATATATATATATATATATATATAAGGAGTGTGTCAATAAGCGTGAACTTCTCTCGTTTTCGTGTTTTTATAGTTTAATTCTCGGGAAATTAGCTTTCTGAAGTACATAACCACATCATCAAATATATCCACAGTATAAATTATTTTCAATACGCTTTGTTTAAGTCAAGAGGCACCATATATTTCTGTTTTCTTATGATTACTTTTATCTTAATCTAAAAAACAATTATTCTATTGTTTATAAGAAAATTGATATAGTCCATATTTCTATACATAGCCTTGAAAACATTTCCAATTCTATTTTATCTAAAGGAAGTTGACGTTGCTCTCGGACCTTTTGTAATGTCGTGGGACCGTTATCAGGCCGCGGATTACTCTACAACCATTTACTTTGATCAATATGGAATATTATTACCCCGACCTCGCCATGAGATAGATTTATCTGGTATTGCCAAACCTCTAGCTTGGCAGGTAAGTTATGAAGTCCATAATGTCATGTCTTATGACTTGAGAAACGAGGACGTTCGTCACTTTTTCAATAATCTGTAACATATGTTGGATTTGGATTACTTTGTCTTAGCTACATTTCCAATTAGAGAAAAGTACTTCAATTCTCCTTATTATTCTTTATTTGCTCAAATCTCTCTCTCTCTCTCTCTCTCTCTCTCTCTCTCTCTCTGCGGTGGAAAGCTTTTGGTAAACAAAATGAGATTATGAAACGTAAAATGCCCCTTTCTCTAGGAAGAAAAGTTTTTTCATCAGATAGTTCCACTAGTATTAACTTAAGCTCTCTCTCTCTCTCTCTCTCTCTCTCTCTCTCTCTCTCTCATGATTCCGCAAGAGAATAAGCATGGGCTGGAGAGCTTTTGGTAAACAAAATGAGATTATGGAATGTAAAATGCCCCTTTCTCTAAGAAGAAAAGTTTTTTCATCAGATAGTTCCACCAGTATTAACTTATGCTCTCTCTCTCTCTCTCTCTCTCTCTCTCTCTCTCTCTCTCTCTCTCTCTCTCTCTCTCTCATGATTCCGCAAGAGAATAAGCATGGGCTGGAAAGCTTTTAGTAAACGAAATGAGATTATGAAAAGTAAAATGCCACTTTCTCTAATAAGGAAAGTATTTAATCGGATAGTCCCGCCGGCTCTCTCTCTCTCTCTCTCTCTCTCTCTCTCTCTCTCTCTCTCTCTCTCTCTCTCTCTCTCTCTCAAAACTTAGTAATCAACTTCTTGATAAAAAAGAACACTGAATAAAACAAGGAAAGATGGAAGGTAACGAGCATTATCCTCCAAATAGAATTCGTATTGCAGGCGGAAATTAACCTTATATATTACATAATCCAGTTTACCATTTGTTCAGCAATTCTAAAGGAGAATAATAAATAATTGCATAATCACTGGAATAACAGCTGTATGTGTTGCTAATTGATATAGACTTTTAAGGTCTTTTCCTTTCTTTAACATTGTAGCTATGATTCTCTTTAACCTATTGCTTTACCAATTGATTTCTATACTTCATTTGTAAGTGCTCAATTATGACTAATTATGATTGATTTATCGTCAGGTGTGGCTCACTTTGGCCGTTGCAATCTGCGTCAGCATTGTCATTGGTTTTTTCATGAATTTTGCCATCCAAAAGATACGCAGAGGATATCCTTCATCATCAGATGAAATTAATTCTTCTTGGATCTCCAAAGTGATGCTCACTGAAAGTAAGATAACAATAGATTTAAGGAATAATTGCTTTATTTATTTATTTTTGTTTTTTTGCTTTTGCATTTAAGATGGAATGGACAATGGAGGAATAATTATCACAAGTATCGCATTATATACACTGCCATTTGGATGATATACAGTCAGAGGTGTAGCCAGGCCCGGGTGCTAGGGCCCACCCCACCCCACCCCACCTCTCTCTCTCTATCTCTCTCTCTCTCTCTCTCTCTCTCTCTCTCTCTCTCTCTCTCTCTCTCTCTCTCTCTCGTGTGTAGAAATTTAAAAATTAAACAAATATGACAATAATTTCAATGGAATAGAATTTTCATTTATATTTCAAAATTTTTACTTTATTATTAATTAGAGCCTTCTTATATTTTAATATTGTGAATTCACGTCCCATTTTCGAATCTCCCTCTAATTCCTACCTAGGGAAGTTGTGGTGGACAACACACTTTAAAAATTTCTGGCTACGCCTCTGTATACAGTCCGAGTTCAAGTATTTTTTTGAGATTCCCCTCATGCAGTTTTTGGACAAGAAGAATATAAAAGTAAAACGTACAAGACAATTTCATGCTGTATTCCATCATTGTTAAAGCTTTGATTACTAACATATTGATAAAGATAATGGATGCACTTCCATATATGAAGTAAAGATGAATTAAAAAATTAAAAGCTTCTCTAATTCAATTTTCAGCTGTATATCCACTGCCAAAATCTTTCTCCAGTCGTCTCTATATCATAACATGGATGATCGTCGGCTTTATCCTTCAAGCAGCTTACAGTGGAGTCCTAATATCCCTCATAGCGGTTCCTAAGGTCACAATTCCTGTAGATTCTTTGCAAGATCTCATTTCATACGGGAAGTTCCCGTGGATCATTGAAGTGGGGTCTTACCTGCATAACACATTTCAGGTGGGTTTTGATTTGATTTTTGTGTGTGTGTAAAGGCCACGGGATGTACAACCTAGTGATCTTTTCAGTTCAATATCAGTGGAAATCTGTGTTATCATTATTATAACCCTAGTTGGAAAAGTGGGATGCTATGAGCCAAAGGGCTCCAACAGAGGAAATAGCCCACTTTAGAAAGGAAATATGGAAACATAAAATAGTGTGTCTGAGTGTACCGTTAAGCAAGAGGTCTCTAACCCAAGACGGTGGAAGACCATGGTGCAGACACTATGGTACTACCCAAGACTAGAGAACAATGGTATAGTGTCCTTCTCCTAAAGGAGCTGCTTACCATAGCAAAAGTCTCTTCTACTCTTATAAAATAGAAAGAAGGCACTGATGAATTACAGTGCAATAGTTAACCCCTTGATTAAAGAAGAATTGAAAGGATAGGGAAGTAATTAGTGTGAGCTTAATTGATAAGATAGCTATAGACTGGTCATTTAGAAAAAGCGATGCTGGGCGTTACACAGAACAGAAGCAGAAAGAGAAAGATAAATCTTGCTTGTCAAAGGGAAGGGGAGCAGGCTTGTGAACCGAATAGTTCGAGGACTACCGATTTCTCCAGAGTACGTTTAAGAGGCAAAAAAAAAAAAAAAAATAAAATAGATAAATAGTAAATAAATAAATAAATAAATAAAGGTGAGGACTATAATTGGTATCATCTGGGGCTTTCTATCAAACCATATGCAGTAGATCAGAAATGGAGTAAAATCTTAATCATGGATGGACCGGTTGATGAAATCTTCAATGAATGCGCCGAATGAAATAAAAGCCATCGCATAGAGACACCATTGTTTGCATATTATTTACTTAGCAATATATCAGCTTTAGACCATTTAATTTCTTTAAGTTAAGTTTATAGCAACCTGACCATCGGAAATAGTGATGAAAGTGCGGTCTATGATATTGTAATAACTGAACACTTTTATGGAAAGATAAAGATATGAAAGTACTGTAAAAACAGCATTTTAGGCATTTGAATTGATCTAGTTTTTGCATCCCTATTTAGATAGACTACCGAGGTCAAAATAAAAGTGTCGGTTTTAGGACAATTCAAGAATTATTGTGATCAAAATCGAAAGGAAGTTTGAAAAATAAAATTAAATAACCTTATAGGATCATATCACAAAAAATGTCAGAATGAATTCGATATTAAAAGGTATTTGTGGCTTGTTTATATAAATCCTTTTGTAAGCACTTATATGCAACAACAACAACAACACCTTAAACGACAACAATAACAATAACAACAAAGGCCTCAGACATGTCCTTATTTATGTCTTGAGCTTCGTTAGTTTTTATCACCAAGTTAACCACTGCGGATTGGTGATGGTGGAAGACTTTATCCTGATCGCTCACACAAACCAAACTAGTATGGGTGGCCCTGACTAATAAAACTTTGCTGATCGCGGTGATAAACAGACTCTTTTACCACACTAAGGTATCAGCACTCAGGAAGGGATATATATATATATATATATATATATATATATATATATATATGCATATATATATACATATATATATGTGTATATATATATATATACATATATATATATATATATATATATATATATATATATATATACATAAATCAGCACTCAGGAAGGGATATATATATATATATATATATATATATATATATATATATTTATATATTTATAATTCATATACGTATATATATATATATATATATATATATATATATATATATATATGCATATATATACATATATATATGTATATATATATGTATATATATATAATTGTATATATATACGAATAAATTATCTATCTATATATATATATATATATATATATATATATATATACATACATACATATATACGTATATATATATATGTATATATATACATATATATATACATATATATATGTATATATATGTATATATATACATACATATATATATATATATATATATATATATATATATATATATATATATATATATATATATATGTATGTATGTATATACAGCATAGAAGATCGCATTTACGTATGCAACCACTAAGAATATAAAATTATGAACACACCCAAGTATTAATCTATATTTCAAAACACCAACGAACTATCATTTCCAGAGAGCTGAAAGCGGACTATACAAGGAGGTCCTTCACGGGGTGACCATCGTGGACGACTTTTATTCCCTTCGCGAATGGGTCAAGAAAGAGCAAGTCGCTGTGCTCGTTCCAATCACCAACATGAAGAAGGTTTTTATGTATTTAAGCTTATTAAATGATAGAAATTACATTATATCTAATTAATGAAAATATTTTCAATTATACATGAGAAAAAAATAAAATAGTATCTATTAAGGAGTGTGTGTATATTAATTCGTATTCACACACTTCATGAATGTGGATGTACGTGTTGTTTTACCACACAAACACACACACAAACACACACACACACACACACACACATATATATATATATGTATATATATATATATATATATATATATATATATATATATATATATATATATATATACATATATATATATATATATATATATATATATACATTTATATATTTATACATATATATATATATATATATATATATATATATATATATATATATTATATATATATATATGTGTGTGTGTGTGTGTGTGCATGTGTTTATTTGTTTTTTATAGGAATTCAGAAGTATCACCCATCTGGTTTCCATCACGATTTTGTACCGTGATATTTTTTATCACATGTTCTGTTCCATTGACTTTTTATTGGTTATGCTGTCGGTTGCCTAGGATATCTAGTCGCAGTTTTTGTATAGCAAAGTATTGACTTTAGCCAAAGCGGCTTAACTTCCGTAAACAAATATTTAGTGTTGTTATAAACTTTTTTTATCGTCAGACGAATTAATTTCTTGCTTCGAGGATGGGCAAATTCAACTTTCCTCCATTATTTGTAAATCAGATTAATGAAGAGCAATAAAATCAATCTGATACTCAAGTTCAAGTTCCCTAGATTAATCATGATTGAAAAAAGCCACAAATGGTCTCGAATCTTGCTAATCACTATCTGGGAATTTCAGTACATAAATAATTGATTTTTATTTTTTTTTTTGTCTGAAAAATCAGCGCGAGTTCCAAAGCTATATTTTGCTAATGATCATCTTCCAAGTCCGTTTTTACTTAGGAATGATTTTTAAAAAATGGCAAAATAGATAGAGTAGATAATTCCAATTAGTTTATAGGAAAAAAAGAAGAAATCCAGAAACATACATACATACATACATATTAAGAGTAGGGCTCTTTTTCATTCTTTTTCCCAATAGTAGTTTTTAGTTCATCTTTTAGCCATAGGTTTGCATTCATGTATATCTTAGATTTTCTTAAGGAATCTCTTTCAATAATGTCACTTAATTTTTCATTCACAATCCTGACAGTAATCCAAGGGGATTCATTCATTGCATTCTGAATAAAGTTACTTCCAGTATCAAATATTATCTAGAACTTGTTTGGCAATGAAAACTATAGTATTAGTAATAGTATTAGTATTAGTATGTGTTGTTGTTGTTGTTGTTATTAGGCTAAGCTACAACCCTTGTTGGAAAAACAGGATGCTATAAGCCCAAGGGCTCCAACAAGGAAAAATAGTCCAGAGAGGAAATTAAACAAGGAAATAAATAAACTACAAGAGCAGTAATGAACAATTGAAATAGATTATTTGAAGAACAGTAACACCATTAAAATAGATCTTTCATATATAAACTATATAAAGAAACAAATGGATAAAGTCCTATATTTTAGTAATTTCCCTAATTAATCATAATTTTTTCCTCTTTCTCAGGTTATAAGTGACGATTACAGCGCAACCGGTAAATGTAACTTTTACATTGCTAGAGAGGCAATTCTTTCGGCTCCCTTCGCTCTGGCTTTCCCTAAAGGCAGTGCACTTACTCCCATTTTTGATAAATGGTTAATATCTAAACGTTCTCTCTCTCTCTCTCTCTCTCTCTCTCTCTCTCTCTCTCTCTCTCTCTCTCTCTCTCTCTCTCTCTCTCTCTCTCAAATTCTTATATGTACAAACACACAACACAACTCCTCAGGCTTACTTCTGTCTTTGACAAATGGTTAATATTTAAACGTTCTCTCTCTCTCTCTCTCTCTCTCTCTCTCTCTCTCTCTCTCTCTCTCTCTCTCTCTCTCTCTCTCTCTCTCTGAAATTCTTACATGCATAAGCACACAACTCCTCAAATGCAATTTTCACACCCTCTTTCATATTTGATCATTGTGAAATTTTGATGTTTTATTTTACCAAAGTAATGAAATTAAGAATACGAAGGGATTAGACATTTCCTCACTGTTGCTGGTAGAGTTTACCGTCCAATAGAATTACCTTCAAATCTTTGTTGATTAAAGACTTCTAAACTATATTATCCATTCCAAGACCTAATCCTGACCTCTTCACAGGTTAAGTCTGTTGAAAGAATCAGGAGAAATCAGTCATAGTATCCTTGGAGAGACGACAAATGCCACGGCCTGTCTAGTGAGGCCAGGGAAGGAAGCTGGCAAAGGATACACGCCCTTTTCTCTTATGGATTTATCGGGGATCTTTCTTCTCTCCTTTGTTGGTAAGATTGTACGATTATCCTTCTCCCTTGAATAAGTTTGAGTATTTTCAGTTACACCTGCTAATTCAGGCCCAAAAGTTTCAACAGGTGATCTGAAGGCAGTTATTCTGTCAAGCTTTGAACGCTTAGGTTGTCGTTCTAGCTTAAGGCAGTATTTTTAACAGTTTGGTTTAACAAGCAGTTTTTTTAACAGTTCGTTTAAACAAGTACACATTATGTAAATTAATTCGTTCGGTTCATCAGTCTCCAATTTTTGGTGTTCATCCTTTATCATAAATCTTCTAAATATCAGCCCCATTGTTGTTGACTTAATTTTGACTATAGGTAATTCTTTTTAGTGAGGCAGATTTGCATCGACTCACAGGGGTGCCCTTTTAGCTCGGAAAAGTTTCCTAACATATGATTGGTCGGAAGTATTTTTGTCCGGCCAATCAACTATTGGGAAACTTTTCTGAGCTAAAGGGGCTCCCATGTGAGTCGGTGTAATTCTGCCTCAATAAAAAGAATTGACTATAGTTTCATGTTCATTTGTTAACTCTATGTGTTGTCATATACCTTACTCCTACATAGGGGTAAAATGCTCTCTTCCGTAAGAAAATTAGCCTTTCATGACGAAAAGATAACTTCTACATTCCATAAACCTAAGTTATATAATTGTTTGATCAATGTAAAGGACAGAAGCGCCAGTGTGTTTTATGAAAGAACGGTCAATAGATCGTTTACTACAAGTTACCTTTTTTACTATCTTAATTACTCATGTAGGCACGAGTGGATTTTTTACTCAAATGTCCTAAGAACCTAGCTTAATGAACCTTTCTATATTCAGTGACCAAACGGAACAATGGCATGTTAAATCTACAAATTGGTTTGCATAGCGAGCCGTAACTTTTTTTTATTAATCTTCGTATTTATTGGTATCTCGATTGATGCATTCAATCCCTTCCTTGTTCCATTTTCTTAACTATATAACACCGTTTCTCATCCATGGTAATTTTATTGGTGGTAGAATATTCCAAACGTGTATAGACAATAATATTGTTTAAACAAATTGTGTAACTAATAATCAGAATCTTTCAGTCTCGACTATGGTGTACCTATTAACGCATTTTAATAAAGTGGGACTCTTTTTGCATTGGCAATTAATGGCACACTTGCTCAAATTCCACAAGGAGTACTAAATAGCCTTTAAGTGAACAACTTTGCAATAGACTAAACTTCAAATAATCTTCGCCACTTGCAAAAAAAAAAATAAATAAAATAAATAGATTCAATAACGGTGCTCAAAAATACAGGATAAAAATTAAGCAATACTGTTCTGCAGAAGTAGTAAATAGAATCAGAACCAAGGTGTAAATTTCGTATAGGGTAACACTCAAATCCAATTCCAAGATAAGGTAGAATCTTGGGGACTAATTTTCGATAAAGGTTTGAAAGCCGCTCATGAATGGCAAGACGAAGGACAGTGACAATAACCTAGCTAGAAATATAACTATATTCTGAGTCATCATAAACAACATATCATCATCATCTCCTCCTACGCCTATTGACACAAAGGGCCTCAAACAACATATCTTTGGAATATATTCACAAGTAAAGGACCTCACTATGTTATAACTGATGGTTCCATATCTAGGATGGGTGTTAGCTGTGCTGCAATATTCTTAGACATTATAAAACAAGTCGGTTCTTATTACCTAGAGAAGCATCAGTATTTACATCTGAACTATCAGCGATTATGATAAGAATTGAAATGATTAAATCAATGGATGATAAGGTATATCTTAAGCTTGTTGTTTAATTATGATTTGAGAAATTCAATAGAAGCCCTAAAAAGTTAAACACATAAGAACCAACTGGTATTACAAATTAGAGAGCTTCTTGGCTAATTATATTCTCAAAGGGGTAAATATTGACATATGTTGGATTCCTTCCTATGCTGGAGCTGTAGGTAATGCAAAAGCAGATTAGATTAACTACACTACAATTGACAATCTATTTCTCGTTAAGGATTATGTAACCACAATAAAGCATTTTATTCAAGCAAAATGACAAACTATGTTGAGTAATGAACAAGAAAGTAATAAAATTGAAGCAAATTAAACCAATTACATCTCCAAGGGAATAATCAGATCAGAGGGATAAAAGGACGAAAGTAACTTTTATCAAGATTGAGTATTGATCATAAGAAATTGACCCTTGTATTTTTAATGTGCCCTCCTCATGAAGCAGCTCTCAGGTGCAGTGAGTGTGACACTTATAACCATACGACACAATATTTCCTCTGTTTATTTCCATTTTAACATTTTTATGGAACAGATTTATCAAATAATATTTAAATACTCTATTTATAGCAAACTTTCACCCATAATTTATTTGCTTTATCGCTTATATTTATTAATTTGTATTACAATATATCCATACGAATTTATTCGGACCAGCCCTGGATAATATCCCCCTTTTGTTTATAATGACTTGAGACTTTCAACTGTCGGAATTGAATTCATTAATCAATCTTCTTTAGCCCATACGATATATATATATATATATATATATATATATATATATATATATATATATATATGTATGTATGTATATATATACATATATATACATATATATAATATATAAGTATGTACATATATATATATATATATATATATATATATATATATATGCGTAAGTTTCTGTTTTTATATACATATCCATATCCTTTTTCTACAGACGAGGACACGATGGGTTTCATGAAAATCACTGTTATTTGGAATTAATGCATTTTCTGAAATTCTAAACCTTCTAGTTACTTTTCACTGGAAACGCTACTTCTCTTTTACTGATTCATAATTGTTCTCCTCTCTATTACTTTAAAAAATACATGTGGTCTTGTATTTTCCTGCAGGTACTACGATCAGCCTTATCGCTCTATTGCTGGAAATGATTATCAGTAAGGCTGGATAATGCTTCTATAAACCAACTGACTTCTGGACAGGCTAAGAAATAATCATAGAATGAAACTGATGAGGATATTGTTGTTCCCTGCTTCAACAAATCTAGATTAATGCTTTGTCAGTATAACTAAATCAATTAAGAGTTAAATTCACTATCATTGCCACAAAGAAAGTGGTTTGTCATAAAATTAATGCAAGATTCTACTATATACAAGATTTTAAATATGAGGCAAAACTGTGGAAATGTCTCGTATATCAATTGAAAGCTGAATTGTGTAGATTTTGTTTTTGGTGTAGTTTATGCTTGGAAAAAATAAACATCTTCATTCACTGTGTTTAATTACCACCTTCTGTAATTAGTGTCAACACATTACAGACTATCTATAATGAATAAGTTCGCCCATTTTTCATCGTGTATATAAACGTGTGCGTGCGTGTACAAATACTTTATATATATATATATATATATATATATATATATATATATATATATATAGGCCTATATAAATACATGTATATATATATATATATATATATATATATATATATATATATATATATATATATATATATATATATATATATGTGTGTGTGTGTGTGTATACATATACATTACATATATGTAAATATATATATATATATATATATATATATATATATATATATGTGTGTGTGTGTATATATATATATATATACATATATATATATGTATATATATATATATATATATATATATATATATATATATAAAATTGGGTGTGCATAAAATGTATTAAAAGTATATACTTAACTAAATATTTATATTATAATATATATATATATATATATATATATGTATTATGTATATATATGTATATATACATATATATATATATATATATATATATATATATATATATATATATATATATATATATATATAATATTGCGTGTGCGTAAAATGTATTAAAAGTGTATGCATAACTAAATATTTATATATATATATATATATATATATATATATATATATATACTGTATATATATATATACATATATATATATATATATATATATATATATATATATATATATATATATATATACTGTATATATATATATATGTATATATATATATATATATATATATATATATATATATATATATGTATATATATATGTGTGTGTGTTTTTATGTGTGTAATACATATGTATACACATATATATACATATATATACTGTATTTACATATATACTGTATATGCACATATACAGACATATATATATATATATATATATATATATATATATATATATATATATATATATATGTGTGTGTATGTATATACACACCTATTTCATAATCTAACCCTCTAGAAAAACTAATAAGTACCTTTTGAGCCCTTATTTGTCCATTATTTGTCCATAAACTACGATAAAAGGAAACAAACATTTCCCGGGTCTGGTGTTTTTTTTTTTTTTTTTATTCAAACCTGTTCTAAAAAATCAAAGGGGTAATTTTCTTTGATAAGAATTAAAACATCTTCACAAAATGCATTGTTTCTAACCCTTTTTAACCTAACCTAATTTAAGTTATCCATTGTAACCACTCATCTCAAATTAAGAAAGTGTAATTTGCAAACTAGAGGGGCTAATTTTGTATCAGACTTTGATCGGTGTATCAAGAGACACGATATATGGAAAATAAAATTATCAGCAAAAGGATAGCTACTTCAAAGATTCTTTAGAGAAGAGATTAATAATTACCACATCCTTAGAATTATGAAAATGGAAGGTTCCGTAACGAATAAAGCTATTACAAAAATGTGTTTATTTCTATAAACTAGTCTCTAGCACGAATAGAATTGTTTCTTCCTGGTAGATGTGTGTTACATACTGTAACGCACGCGAACTATAACTTCAAGTTCGTGTTACATCGAATTGCATATAATTATTGACAACAAATGAAGCCATTTCTAGTCCACTGCAGGACAAAGGCCTCATACATGTCTTCATCACCACGCTGCCCAATGCGGATTAACAGTAGTTGGAGATTTTTTTCTGATCGCTCACAGCAGGGTCACCAATACTAGGTTGTATTGGTGACCCTGACTAGTTCAACTATGCTAATCAGGGTGATACACAAAACCTTTTACAACGTTAAGGTATCCTCACTCAGAAAGGGATTACAGAGAACAGTCATCTCGAAATAGCCTGGACAAAGGTGTTAGTTTCTTCTTCTTCTTTGCATCTTTTCCCACCTTTATGTTGGATCGATGTTTCTGGACAGCGTTCTCCATCTACCTCTGTCCCACACTTCACCACCGGTTAATCCCTTTGATCAAAGGTCATCCTTGATACAGTCCATCCACCTTCGCTTTGGTCTCCTTCTCCTTCTTCCCTGTACCTCCATTTCCATCATTCTCCTCCCAATATATTGTTCATCTCTTCCCATTACATGACCATACCACCTCAGTCTACTTTCTTGGATCTTACATGATAGTTTTCTAACTCCTGTGGTACCCCTAATTACCTCATTCCGTATCTTATCTCTTCTTGTCACCCCACACATCCACCTCGACATTCTCATCTCTGCCACATCCATCTTCTTCTCTTCGGACAAAGGTGTTAATTTAAGGATGTTTATTATAGGGCGTTTCTTAGCAGTGGATAATGACTTAGTTTAGGCATGTAAGCTGGGAGTGGTCATCTTTACCTTAACTGTTGTACAGGCAATAGTGAATTTATTGTAATGACAAGATTTTATTTGCGATAAAATCTACAATCGTTGGGTAAGATCTAGACATGCTGAGTTACTGCGATCACTATTTTCAAGTATGTTTGAATATCTATAACTTTAGAAGCAATTATCTAAATTCAGAATCAATGATATGTAATTCATTAACTTATTTCTAAATAACATATCTATTGTTGCTCAAACAGGAATTAG
This sequence comes from Palaemon carinicauda, assembly GCF_036898095.1. Classification (NCBI taxonomy): domain Eukaryota; kingdom Metazoa; phylum Arthropoda; class Malacostraca; order Decapoda; family Palaemonidae; genus Palaemon; species Palaemon carinicauda. The sequence goes on from NC_090728.1 coordinate 34,160,426, forward strand.
ACTAACAAACGGAATTGTTTGATTATTGTAGGAATGTGTCAATACCAATAAAATATTCAATTCCCCAGGGCAAAATAAAGGCTGCATTTACATTATTCCTTGTGTTGGGCGCAATAAATATTTGGGTCAAACTGGACAACTTGATAACCGGAAGGAAAAATATGTGCATGACATGTCAATTGCTCTTTTTTTTTTTCTTGAGAGTGATCTGAACCATTATTTAGACTAGGAAATCTCCTGAGGCCATTTTA
>NC_090728.1:34165676-34178176 GCF_036898095.1 Palaemon carinicauda
ATTGGTCTTTTTTATTCTTGTGGTTATCTCTATAATTCTTTGTATTGATGTATTATCCAATATATTGATTATTTATCAATATGTACAGCACCAGCCTACTTCTGCCGGTTACTCTTTTCATTCAATTAATCGATATAATCAGTAGAAATGATTGGCGAAATCTAACCGAGGCCCTTTGCGTCAATAGGCGTAGGAGTTGATGATGATATAATCAGTAATTTAACGTTGACTAGCAAAATGTATGTATATTTTATGAAGATTCTAATATAATGACTTAGCATCCATTTAAAGGATTAAAGGCCACTCATGAATGGCAGAGGCTAGAAAGAGTGACACTGCCCAATCAAACAGGACAATGCCCTAGAGACTAACCATTTATATATAAGATCAGCGCCCAAGACCTCTCGCCACCCAAGCCAGGACCAAGCAGGGCCAGGCAATGGCTACTGATGACTCAGCAGATAGACCTATGGCCTAGGCTCCTCCAAACTCCCCCATCCTTAACTCAAAAGGAGGGTGAGGATGCATCGACTAAAGGAACTAACGTGTTTGAGCGAAACTCGAACCCCAGTCTGGCGATCACCAGTCAGGGACGTTACCACAACTACGCTTATGCCCTATCTACTATGTGCATTTAGTAGCAAATATTTTGTTTGCAGAGTCAGTTGTATCATATTCATTAAGTTATATTCTTCATCAAATTGTCTCAAACAGGAAAAAGTTCTTTGAAAGCATATTTAAGTCTAACATTTTATGTAGTTTTAATTGGAGACTATTTTCAGGACATTATTTCTAGTAGTTAGGCCTCTGCGAGTGCTACTTTCATAATACCTATTGATTCGACGCCTTAAGGATATTGTTGTATGTAATTATATGCATATTAAACGAATGTATCACTTGTCCCTTGTATTCAAATTTATTTACTTTATTAAATGTGGTTAATTGCGTATACGGAAACGTTTATAGATAATTATCATAATCTCTTTGGAAGCCAATAAATAAATAATACATTTCCCTTTTTTTATACCAAATCCATTTCACACTTAAGCAAATCTTTAGCATTTGAATGATTAATGAACTCAATGATCATTGTATTACCATAATGTTTACCTTTATATATATTTGCTTGGGAGATTTAAAATGAAAAACAACGTAAGGCGTTTGCATCTAGCCTGATAAGATACTTTTTGTCAGTGATGGAGTTTGAGGGATAATGCACGTTGTCATACTTACCATCCTCACTGGTATGGAAGGTGTGAGAGCTGTGATGTTTAAGGAAGGGGGTGTGACTGTACTTGAATGGTTGGTGAGATTGTTTAATATGTGTTGCGTGTTGTCAATGGTACCAGAAGATTGGGTTTGTGTATGTATTGTACCACTATATAAGGGTAAGGGAAATGTGCATATGAGTGTTGTAATTCAAGAGGTATTAGTTTGTTAAGCGTAGTTGGAAAAGTGTATGGTAGAGTACTGATTAATAGGATTAAGGATAAAACAGAGAATGAAATCTTAGAAGTACAGGGTGGCTTTAGAAGAGGTAGGGGATGTATGAAATTTTTCTGAAGAAAATCATCACAGACAACATATATATATATATATATATATATATATATATATATATATATATATATATATATATATATACATATATGTATATATATATATATATATATATATATATATATATGTGTGTGTGTGTGTGTGTATATATATATATATATGTATATATATACATATATATATATACATATATATATTTATATATATATATACATATATATATATATATATATATATATATATATATATATATATATATATATATATATGTTTTTGTGAGTAAGGAAGGAGAACGAAACTTAACCATCTTGAAGTATATTTATTAAGATTACCAAGATTTCGGAGAATCATCTGTCCCATCATCAGTGCTAAAAATCATGAATGTAAACTAATGATTACACACGGATTGATAAAATACTAAAAATCCAATCGCACGGTGCAAGAATTATGATATACAACAAAAGTAAAACTATAGGATTTTCAATACAATAAGACCGAAATATATTGCCACTAATCCTAAGAAAACCTTTTGAATTATCAAGTTAGAGAATGCCAAGCCAAATTTAAAAAAAAAATGAAAATAAGGATAGTGTCTAGATATGATTGCACTTTGAAAGACATATCAACCCCTTCACTACGAGGCTGTGGATCCACCCTCAAGCTCTATACTAGATTAATTAAAAAGAGCACTCAAAATTGTAATATTATGATACACAGTATTCCATGTTCAGAATGTAATTCATTTTAGGTCAGCCAGACATCTAAAGGCATCCCTATAGGAACCAAAGGATATGTTAAACTAAGCCCCTGGGCTTATAGCATCTTGCTTTTCCAACTAGGTTTGTAGCTTGGATAGTAATAATAATAATAATAATAATAATCAAGTCTTAAAATAGCCTGATAAAATGCCGAGACAGTAATCCAAATTAATATCTTTACTGATGAATTAAGTTTGCATATATACTATAACTATTTATGATAAGAGACAAACAATAAACAATATTTTCAGATTGATGACTGAGAGCCTAAAATAGATCATTGGAGCAATAATGGTTATTAAGGTTTAAAAGTCACTTATGAATGGCAGAGGCAAGGGACAGTGACATTGCCCTAACAAACAGGACGAAGGCTTAGAGACTGACCATATATACATATGATCAGCGCTCAAGACTCCTTTCCACCCAAGCTAGGACCAGGGAGGGCAAGGCAATAGCTGCTGGTGACTTCAGGCCTATTGTGAAATCCTCTTCAATTAGCTGTACGTATGGTCATAGTATAATTCTAGCACATGATTTGTATTCCAGTAGCATTGTATTTTTTCTTAAATCTAATTTATCTGAGGTCATCAATAAATTAAATGCATAGGCAACCCATCTTTTTGCATAAATATGATGCTCTTGAAATTCTATGTTCATTGCGAATATGATAATGTCAAAAAAAAAAAAATTAAAGTAGAAACTCCAATCAACGAGCGTGTGTGTATGTTTGAGTGTGTATTTATGTGAGTGTGCGAGCGTGTGTGCGCGTGTGAGTTATATGAAAGATAATTGCTTTAGACAGAAAACTTAATTGCATGTTACTGTAAAAAAAAAGGCTTCTAACCAGCTCATTACAAAACTATAATTTACCACAGCAAAAGTAACGAAGAATATTAATGTTAACATAATCTTTGGAATCAATTGTGCTGGAATTCTTTCTCTATTCGACCAACAGTTTCATAAAGCAATAGTAATTTCCACTCCACAGCCCAAAATGAGTCAAATGTTGTTTTTGGAATACCACTACTCTTCAATATAATTGGCAATATCAATTGCATAACATTGTTGATTCCTACGATAATGTCTTTTCACAAATAAAATTGAAGGCTCTGTCATCGGCGCAAGGCACATCCACCCACAATCCATCCGATCCCATTATAATGCAGTTCTCGTTTCTGCCTCCATTAGGCTCAGGGACATCCCACCTGAAATACGGAAGAGCAATTCCTGAAAAAGAAAAAAAAATAAGGGGAATAAATGAACAGTATAACACGAGTCTCTTAATTCTCGTATAGTCACAACAGAGGTTCCGGGCGAAATAAACCCCCACCCCCAGATGACGTCATGGCCAATCACGTTAGCTCCCACTTTAGAAGTGGTCACGCTGTTAACCCAGGAGACAAGAGGATTGGCTATGACGTCATCAGGGGGTGGGGCTTATTTCGCCTGGAATTGGCAGCGGCTATAGTCTGCATTTACATTTCCTGATTAGTTATACAACGCAGATGAAAAACCAGCCCCGTAAATCTTTAACAGTCAATTAGGTGCTGATTCAGTTCATTTATGACAAAAAAAGGATTAAAGAATTCTTTTAAAGAGCTTTTGGAGAAACATTAAGATTGTAATTTTCGACATTAGAGTAACTATGTTTTATACATAAGAAATCAATTGAATTTTAGATAATTGAAGGGGATATGGAGCCTAAAAGAGAAGGTAATTTCACTAAATAGTTTATTGATTTGTAGCTAATAGATCCCGTTGCAGTGATGATTGGTCTTCTTAAACCACATAATTAATATAACATATTAAGGCTATATCCTGCTTCACAATTTATTTAAAGCCTTAATTTATATATTTGATAACTTCTTCTATGGGTACCTCTTAGATTTTAAATGAGTAGCAACAAAACACGAAAATATTTGATGAAAACGATTTAAAATCCAGACGGGCTACAAACCGTGAGGTGAGGAGAACTGCAGTACTTTCTGGATTCATCTCTCAACAACCCTTTGAAGGTTTAAAGGCCGCTCATGAATGGCAGAGGCAAGGGACAGAGTGACATTGTCCTATCGCGCAGGAGACAGACTATATATATATATATATATATATATATATATATATATATATATATATATATATATATATATACACATATGTATAAATATATATACATATATATATATATATATATATATATATATTTATATATATATGTATATATATACATATATATATATATATATATATATATATATATATATATATATATATATATATGATCAGCGCCCAAGAACCTTCTCCACCTAAGCTAGGACCAAAGAGGGCCAGACAATGGCTGCTGAGGACTCAGCAGATAGACCTATAGACTCATCCAAAATCCCCTTCCTTAGCTCCCAATGATAGTGAGGCTACAACGACCAAAGGAACTAGCGAGTTCGAGCTGAACTCGAACCCCAGTCTGGCGTTCACCAGTCAGGGACGTTACCACATCGGCCACCACAACCCTAAGCTTCGGTAAAGATAACGTCAGGTCTACATTGTTATCCATAAAAGATTTGTTTTCCCATATGAATATAATGTTGATAGGAGAGGTTTTGGGACATGAGCAAATTATCAGTCTTCATTAATTTGGATATAATAAAATAAGTCTTAAAATCTTCTATTACAGTAGACATTCAGAAAAGGTTGATCATATATATGGCTTTACTTGGTTTCAAATGAAACGAAAAACTTGAGGCAGAAATCTTCAAGGATAATAAGAATTTGTGGATATTCAAGAAATAAAGATTTCTAGAAAGATATGTATTTCATTTGATATTATAGATAAATTCCTATAATTGAATGGAGAAAACAGAAATGAGTTACTCATCTTTTATTCTGTCCCATTAATTCTAACTTTGATTGACGCTGATAGACAAGATTTATGTTTAAAGGCTTAAAGGCTTAAAGGCTACTCAAGGGACAATGACAATGTCCTAGAGACTGACCATATATCCATATGTTCAGCGCCCAAAGACCCCTCTCCACCCAAGCTAGGACCAAGGAGGGCCAGCCAATGGTTGCTGATGATTAAGCAGGTGGACCTATAGATTCCCATAGACCCTCCATCCTTAGCTCACAAGGACTTTGAATTTGCAGACATCACAAGAAACTATAGAGTTTGAGTGGGACTTGATCTCCTGTCCAGCAGAACGCTAGGCAGGGAAGTTTCCAATAGATTAATAGAGATTTCCGTACCTGTGTCAGTAGCTACCCAAGTTCCTTCAACTGCGACATCACTGCCAGAAATCCAGATGGTTGACTCTGACGTCAAGGATAATACCCAAGCGTTTTCTGCAGCACTCTGTGGGGAGAGAGGAAACAAAATAAGGCAGAATCTTGAAGGCAAGGAAAGAAAATTTACACAACACACGTATCAAAAGATAGCAATAATCTGAAACTAAATATTTCTTTATCTAGAACGTTGATTATGAGTTTTTTCATGAACTTCAGAAAATTGAGATAGTCATTCTATGACTAATGTTATACCAGTTACATTAAACATCAAAATTGCACACTTTAAGAAATATTGACTTGTGTACTTAAACAAAAATACCCTGTCTTATTATTGTATTATCTACAATATCAAATAAATCTACAAATAACTGCTAGATCTAGAGAAGGTTTAGTCCCAAAATGAAGGAAAAAGGGTTTTAAAAGAGGAACTTTTTATGATAAGAGAAGAGATTCAATACAAAAAATTTCAGAGGTGAGAAAAACTTTGGTATAGTTATGACTAAATCACTGTCTTACATAATGATGCCTCACTCTCTTGCGATGGGAAAATGATCATCGAGACTCTACAACAATGCATTTGATTAAAACTGCATTTTTGAAACACTACAAGTTAAGTGTAAATGATCAAGAGAGCTGCTTTCGTCTGTTTGGGCGATGGTTTTCTTACCTGATGAAGATAGTTGTTGCAAATGATTAAAGTTGAATATGTTATTGTAGATTTTCATTAGTTATTCATTATTCTATTTGTTCATTATAAAATCGTCTATCTTAGCCCAAAGTTTCTCAATTATGCTATCTGTGTTATTTTGGCTATGTATGAAAAAAGGAGTGAAAAATCTATACACACACACACACACGCAACCCCCCCCCCACACACACACACACACATATATATATATATATATATATATATATATATATATATATATATATACTGTATATACATACATACATACACACACACACACACACACACACATATATATATATATATATATATATATATATATATATATATATATATATATATATATATATATATGTGTGTGTGTGTGTGTGTGTGTGTGTGTGTGTGAAAATACCTCAGGCATTGCTAAAACAGCTCCGTCTTGGGCGCACGCAGTAATGGCGTCTGACAGAGGCAAGAGTGAGGCAAAACTCCGATATGCTTTCCTGCCACGTCGGGTATATCCATCTATTTCTCCTCCTGAAAGGAAAAAAATGACTGACAGAGCAATGGCAAGCCAGTGGTTATGATTAAGGACGAATAAATAAGGTATTTGCAACGACAGACGCAAAGACTAAACTCATGATTAGGTATAATAGACTAGTGAATACGGGGATGCTTAAATGTTTGAACCATTCACTAAGCTGTGGGATTTTCTAAATGCAAGTATCTAAAGTTTTGTTTCATTACCAGGATATTGCTTATCTATATTGTATGACACATAAAACAATGATAATGGCAAATATATTGCCATTATACTCAAAGGCGTACAAGACAAGGGGTTTGATGGGCTGCACCCCAAAAAAAAAGAAAAAAAATGGGAAGACTCAATTTTTGTCGGGCATAGAAGCAAGTGCAGCAGGACTGTTCAACTGCCAGATAGTGAATGCTAACCAAGTCCTTAACTGTGTATATATATATATATATATATATATATATATATATATATATATATATATATATATATATATATATATATATATATATATTTGGATTTACAGACTAAATTCACTTCGGGCTGAGAGTTCAGCCACCAGATGAGAAGGGTCTCGTACACTTATGATTATACTTAATGAAAAAAAAACGTCATTGCATGTTACAATAACAATGATTTCAGTATGATGCAACCATGCTTTCCTTTGACAAATTCATACAGCAGTACTTACTTGCACAATACATACGATGATAAGAAGCAGCTACACTGACTTCAAATGAATTGAAGAGATTACAGCCCTGCTCCGCATTACTATAACAAAATCCTAAGCAATTGAATTGTATGAGGCAAGATGTAGCACAGGACCTCTGTATATAATATAGAAAAATATGACAACTGTTAACTTCCTTTTGGTGCAATAATCAGAAGCAAGCACATGTACAGTAAATGACATTCTAAAGTTAGAAGTAAAACTGAAATGTCCCTGCGGTAAAACTGAATAACACAAACATACACCGTTAAAGAAAACCATAATTATAATCGGAAACTCTCCGTAAAAATAAACTATTCTAAGCCATATTTCAGTAAAATACAGGCGACTGTAATTTTACCTTATTTTGCTAATATCATTTACGGGTTGGAAACCGTAATTACACGCCTTTACGTCAATATATCCGTTTTAAAACGGTAAAAATCCTGGATTAAATGTTGCCAGGAATTTGCCGTTTTTTTTTATGCAAATTTTTAACAGTGTATGTTTTTAATAATGACTTACCAAACTTCATACTAAAAGAGTAATTGAATTTTCATGCAAGATGCTTATGGAGTATTTCAGTTAATTAACAAGTCAATTAAGATTAAATTAGAGTGAGACGAGGGAAAGAGAGGGGACTGGAAGCCGATATATTTCTGCGTCTAAGATTATAAAAACTACTCTGTAAAAACTGCCGAACTTTTTCTTGCACATAAATACCAAACGTTTCTTTTTCTTTTTTTTTATATCATATATCTATAACATAGTAGAACAGTCTACAAAGAAGTATGTTGTGTTAATGCTTCCAATGGGTAATATGATATGAGATGTTTTAACTGTGAGTTGAAAAAAAAAAATTGAAAAGTCAATGCAAAGAGGTACAGGGTGTTCAAAAAGTCTCACCACAGTGAGCATTCGCTAAAGTCAGTTATCTTACTTTAACGATAACCGACTTTTACCTGGCGTGACAACGTTAAGAGAGTAATGGACCTCAAATTCTCACTGCTGAGAGACTACAGTGTTCAAAAATTCTCTCTACTTTGTAGCGACTTTTTGAACACTGTAGTCTCAGCAGTGCTCATTCGAAGTCCATTACACCCTTAGCGTTGTCACGCCATGCATAAGTCGGTTATCGTTTCAATTACTTACTACGGAGAGACTTTTTGAACACCCTGTATAATAAGACTCAATAAAACTGGAAGTCACTAACCAAACTGATACCGCTGATTTCCTTAATGATGTAATCATTGGGGCACATATCTGTTCCGCAGTCTCTAAAGGTCATTTGATATGACATCCCAGAAGCTTTGATATATATCATAAAAAAGGCCAGTACGATGAATATCCAGGTGTAAATCATCATTGAGAATCAACTTGCTTTCCAGACTCTGCCCTGTCAATCAAATAAATAACAAACTTGTCTATACTGTTTCATCTTTAAATTACAGGGAGTATATTGTTAACTGACACTAATTCTTTGCCTCTTGATATAGGGAATTGAAAAGACGTGAGTATATATTTTTTTAAAGGTTTAAAGGCAACTCATGAATAGCAGATGCAAGGGACTGGGATATTACCCTAGAAACTGTCCATATTTACATTTGATCAGCACCTAAGGCTCCTCTCCACACAAGCTAGGACCAAGGAGGGCCAGGCAAAGTCTGCTGATGACTCAGCAGATAGACCTATATCTTGTTGAGGGAAAGTCGAAGGACATTTTAACAGTAATAATAATAATAATAATAATAATAATAATAATAATAATAATAATAATAATAATAAAAAAGGTGCTAAAAGTAATTTTCTTGTTGAGGGAAAGACGAAGGACATTTTAACAACAACAACAACAACAATAATAATAATAATAATAATAATAATAATAATAATAATAATAATAATAATAATAATAATAATAATAATAATAATAATAAAAGAAAGGAAATGGTTCTAAAAGTAATTTTCTTGTTGAGGGTAAGTCGAGGGACATTTTGTGATAGGGAAAAAACAAAAAATTATAGACAAATACAAACCTTTTAGTCTATATGTGGAAGAAGAAATTGACACTGTATATGTTTAGGAAGGAGAGAGCTATTGTGTTGAGTTATCAATTTATTTACTTGAGTAAATCAATCTTCATTTCTTTTTTCTTTCAAGTTTCAAAATAACAGGTGTTTTGGAACATTTATCAAATTAATACATTTTAGATATATTTTACTAAAACTACTAATGTTAAAATAATTTAACTGGGGAAATATTTATGGAGCAAAATTAGAATAAGACTAAAAATATTACTTCTCGAATAACTATTGCTAATTTCAATAGCTTCAAGTGGAGTCAGACGTATAACAACTCGCCCGTCAACAAAAACTGGCCATACTTTGCTTAGAAGCTTCAAAATCAACTAAAATCATTCTGTATTTCCAAAGTAATCAAGAAAGTGAAATATGATACGCAAACTGATTACGGAAGAAGAAATAACTTACAAAAGTTTCAGCTTCGCTTGAATCGACTTACTAACCAGATGGCGTTTGAAGAGGCACTATGATTCACCTAGGAGTATTTCTTAGTCCCTAAGACCCTAAGTGAGAGGCAAAAAACAAGCTTCCCTATTGCATGTCTGACTAACATTAAGCCCTCAGAGTGACATTAAGAGAGCAAAGGGTAATTGCTTTTCCATAGAGTAAGAAAAAGCTATATATAAATTGCACTGCTAATCACTTGGTCGAATACTTTAGCAAGAGTAATTAGTAATTGTTCTTTTATCATTCATTAAGAAAAGGAAATATCTACATACCTCTAAGGATATTGGCTTAAAAAAACAAATAGATTTTGGTCGTAATTTAGCCACTATAGTTAAAAGCAGAAGTCTATATTGATTTAACTACGACCAAGCAGTAGCTCTTTTAAACCAAAGAATTATACAAAAGTATTGATAAACAACCATGTCATCTGGAGATTTTAAATGAGTTATTCACCTCTGATTTCAAATCATTTCCTTTTAAAATTAAAACACTATACATATATATATATATATATATATATATATATATATATATATATATATATATATATATATATACATATATATATACATATTTATATATATATGCATACTGTATATCATTAACATTCAATTGGCATCGTCACTACTAGAATTATACAATAAAAAAAATGTCTATCATTGTGTAGTACACGTAAATGTTCAGGCAATAGAATATCATTAACATTATCAGACTATGGCTCCGAACACTCCGTTGCAAAAACACCTCGTTTTCTACGGCACTGAATGCTCATTGCAATAACAACTCGTTTTCTAAGGCGCTGAATGCTCAGTTGCAATAAGACCTCGTTTTTTTCTACGGCGTTGAATGCTCCGTTGCAATAACATCTATTTCTTGAGGGCTAAACGCTCCGTTGCAACAACATCTCATTTTCTACAGCGCTGAAAGCTCCGTTGTAATAACACCTTGTTTTCTACGGAGCTAAACGCTCCACTGCAATAACGCCTCGTTTTCTACAGCGCTGAACGCTCCGTTGCAATAACACCTCGTCTTCTATCTATAGTACTGAATGCTCCTATGCCATAACGCCTCATCTTTTACGCCACTAAACACTCCGTTGCAATTACACCTCGTCTTCTATCTATGGCACTGAATGCTCTGATGCCATAAAACGTCGTCTTCTACGATGCTGAACACTTCGTTGCAATAACACCTCATCTTCTATCTATGGCACTGAATGTTCCGATGCCATAACACATCATCTTCTACGGTGCTGAACACTCCATTGCAATAACACCTCGCCTTCTATCTATGGTACTGAATGCTCCAATGCCATAACACATCGTCTTCTATCTATAGTACTGAATGTTCCTATGCCATAACACTTCGTTTTCTACGGCGCTGAGTGTTCCGTTGCAATAACATCTTATTTTCTACGGCGCTGAAAGCTCCGTTGTAATAACACCTCGTTTTCTACGGCGCTAAACGCTCCACTGCAAAAACACCTTGTTTTCTACAGTGCTAAACGCTCCACTGCAATAACACCTCGTTTCCTACGATGCTGAACGCTTCATTGCAATAACACCTCAGCTTCTATCTATAGTACTAAAAGCCCCGATGCCATAACACATTTTTCTCTACGGCGCTGAACACTCCGTTGCAATAACACCTCGTCTTCTATCTATGGCACTGAATGCTCTGATGCCACAACACATCGTCTTCTACGGTGCTAAACACTCCATTGCAATAACACCTCGTCTTCTATCTATGGCACTGAATGCCCCAATGCCATAACACATCATCTTCTACGGTGCTTAACACTCCGTTGCAATAACACCTCGTCTTCTACAGTATTTATGGTACTGAATACTCCGATGCCATAACACATCGTCTTCTACTGTGGTGAACACTCTGTTGCAATAACACCTCGTTTTCTATCTAAAGCACTGAATGCTCCGATGCCATAACACCTCGTTTTCTACGTTGCTGAACACTCTGTTGCAATAACACCTCGTCTTCTATTTATGGCACTGAATGCTCTGATGCCATAACACCTCGTCTTCTACGGTGCTGAACACTCTGTTGCAATAGCACCTCGTCTTCTATCTATGGCACTGAATGCTCTGTGCCATACCACATCGTCTTCTACGGCGCTGGACACTCTGTTGCAATAATACCTCGTCTTCTATCTATGGCACTGAATGCTCCGATGCCATAACACCTTGATTTCTACGGCGCTGAACACTCTGTTGCAATAACACCTCGTCTTCTATCTATGGCACTGAATTGTTCAATGCCATGTCACCTCGTCTTCTACAGCGCTGAACACTCCGTTGCAATAATACCTCATTTTCTACGGCGCTGAAGATTCTGTTGCAATGACACCTCGTTTCCTACGGCACTTATGTATACTGTACATAGGTAGTAAAATTGTTGCTTCCTCTGGCATGGAGAATGGTGCTTCTTGGATTCTTCTTTGGGCATCATTACG
>NC_090728.1:34183176-34253176 GCF_036898095.1 Palaemon carinicauda
TTTATCTTACAGTTAGTCGGTTGTGTGTGTGCTTGAGCTAGTACACTTTGGTGTCATGCTAAAGTTTGGTTTGATTATTTTCCTATTCCAGATAGAAGAAGAAGAATGTCGTATGAAAATACTTTGCCAGCTAGCCAGTGATCCCGAAAACTACTACCCAATGTCAGACATTTTCCTCAGACAACTTCTGTGAGTATACATATATTATTTGGTCATTTTCAAGCAAACTTGTTTTTCCTTTTGAAGTAGAAGGCTATTCAAAATAAGAATCTCATTAGCTTTACACTAATTTACAAATTAAAAGCCCAGCCCAAATATGTCTTTTAATTGAGTGCTGAATCACATTCTTTTTCTTCTTCAAAAAGGCCTTTCTTCTTTCTTTTTCATCTCCTTTATCCTGATCCATCAACATTTCAACATTTTCCCTCCATTGCGCTCTGCTTTTATACATTCCTGTCGTGTTCTTTCATATTTTCCTTCAGTTCCTTATTCCTCTTTCTCTTCTTCTAGTTTTATCTAGAAATGATCTTCCTTCTCACTTTCTTTCGTCGATATATTTCTATATCTATTTTGTTTTTCTTTCTTATTTCAATCACTATCCATCATATATATTTCTTTCCCTTTTCACTTTTACCCATCTCTTTACTGCACCCGGTCTTCGTGATTTCTTCTTTCCTTTCACCCTCCTTTCGCTCATGAAAGAGAGAGAGAAATATATACATATACATATATATGTGTATATATATATGTATATATATATATATATATATATATATATATATATATATATATATATATATATATATATACAGAGAGAGAGAGAGAGAGAGAGAGAGAGAGAGAGAGAGAGAGAGAGAGAGAGATTCATCAGCTTTTCCTTTATATATACATATATATATATGAGAGAGAGAGAGAGAGAGAGAGAGAGAGAGAGAGAGAGAGAGAGAGAGAGAGAGAGAGAGAGAGAGAGAGATTCACCATTGTTTTCCTTCATACTCTTTCAGACCCCATCATGGTCCGGTAAAGGAGGATCCCAACAATAGATTTTGGAGATATCAGTCTGCCTCTAAAATGGGCATCTTGTCAACTCCAGGAGACTGCAGGTAACCTCACATGATTTCATTGACACGATTAAAATTTTCTTCCAGTTGATGGTTTTGTTACATAAAACTTTACTAGTATTTGTTTCCCTTTTATGTGACCAGACTGCTGATAAAGTTACATATTTCATTTACTTTTTGTGTCTTTTGCTATCTTTGATTAAAATGCATATCTATTCAACGATTTTGCGAAGGGTATGTATTGCCCTACGTCATTGCTTACTTATTTGTTTGTTTGTTTGTGAACAGCATTACTCGAAAGGTACAGAACCAATTTTAACGAAACTTGGCGGACATGTAGGGTATGACCCCAGGACAAATTCAATAGATTTTGAAGAAAAAACACCGAAATACAAGTACGAAGTGAAGATATGAGCAAACTAAGAAGGCATGCTCTCTACTGAGTGTCCCTCTAGTTACCTCCGCCAACGAAGTTGGAAGGAGGTTATGTTTTCGTCCCTGTTTGTGTGTGTGTTTGTGTACGCGTGTTTGTTTATGTACAGCTTCCTGGCCACAATCTTAATCGTAGAGTAATGAAACTTGTAAGAATTAACTTTCTGCAAATAGCTAGAAATGATTAAATCTTGGAAGGTCAGGGTCAAAGGTGAAGGTCACGGGCCAGCAAAATGTCCAATTGACATAATCAGCCATAAGTTTGGACATCGTTGTCAAAGGTCAAGGTCAAGGTCCAGCCTCTAGTTCTTATTGTTCTGCGTTCAGGCTCTTCCAAATCTACCACTCGAGGTAATTTCTACTAAACCTCCCAGCATATGAAATCTATATATATCTATCATCCTGTGAGCATACCTCTCTCAACTATGCAGATAGCCTATGCATCAACCATTACAAGTCACTGAAAAGCGACCAAAATGACTTTCTGTGACATTTGCGCGTTGTAGTGATTGATTATTGCTTAGTTTGTCTGCTTCCTCTCATCATCTGTAAGACAATCGTAAATTAAACTCAACCTTTAGAATTCTTACCTATTCTCAAAATCTCTTCCTTTATATGTCTACACAGAAAAACTTTAATCTAAACTCTATTTTTTTTTCAACTTTTGTTCTATTTACTGCGTCTTCCCAGCCTGAACTTCAAGTATGTTGCTAAGTGAAATAAACGCTTCCCTCGATTTTTTTCATTATATCTGGATCCCAGATTTCAACAAAAGGAGAGCAGTTGATCTCGATCCTAAAGCAACTGCGTCATCGAAATACTTCAAAAGATGAATCCTGTTTCAATGGGGCCAAGCTGAGATTAGAATGAACACTCATGTGGATACTTGCCTTGTAGAATGGTCGTGTGAGGATGGAACAGGTGTCAGGTGATCACGCTTCCTGGTGGACAAACGAATAAAACCATCAAAAAATTAAAGGTCACTCATGAATGGCAGAGGCAAGGGACAGCGACATTGCCCTACCAAGCTGGACAAAGCCCTAAAGACTGACCATATATACAGATGAACAGCGCCCAAGCCTCCTCCAAGCTAAGACAAAGGAGGGTCAGGCTATGGCTGCTGATGACTAGGCAGATAGACCCATAGGTCCCCTAAACGCCCCATCCTTAGCTCACAAGGTTGGTGATGTTGCAGTGACCAAAAGAACAAACGAGTTTGATAGGGACTCTAACCCCAGTCTGGCGATCACCAGACAAGGACGTTTCCAAAAGGTCACCACAACATTAGCCCAAGATTAATCAAGTACACTATTAATCCTGCTATTACCCTTGGCACAAGAGTCGCAAGAAAACCGATCACACAATGACTGATCCTAAGGCAACCAATCACTCCGCGATCGATCACCGGGCCAAGGATCGTGTTCTCTCAAGGCCAATATTCTATTGGCCTTGGTGTTCTCTATAACAGTTAAGCGAGAGAATGCCGTGTGGTTCGTGTGAGACTTGGAGGTGTTCCTTGTTCTCCAAGGATTTTCTTTTTTAAGGGAGGGGGGGGGGCAGATTTACTAGCCCAATGAGTCAAACTTGACTTCCCTAGAACTGTCCCACTTACATTCAGGAGATATTAAAAATATATGTATTACATCTAATTGATGAAAAAATAATTAAGAGATGAAAACCTGTGATAAATAGATATTTAAATTTCATCTATTAAACGTGTTTCTTGAAAAAATTAAAATCTTCAGAACAAAAATATCTCTCCGATAAAATGTCAGATAACATAAATCTGTCATTTAAAAAGATTACATTCACAAAATGTACGTTGTGTGGTTAAAATAGCGTCACGCTCATTGCACTTAGGAACTGTTTCATGTCGGGGAATTCAAGCATATAAAGAACTTTTCAAGACTCTACTGTGGATCATAAAAGGAGAACTGTATATGCAAACTTGAATGATTGTGGTTCTACTGTACTTAAAGTACAAAAGATATTAGAAAAATAAGTAAACGCTAATGCCACATATATTGGCTAGTAAAGAGCGAGGGTAAAACATACATAATAAAACGTCCCAGGAAAAAAAAAAAAAAAAAAAAAAAAAAAAAAAAAAAAAAAAAAAAAAAAAAAAAAAAAAAAAAACAGTTAAAATTCCTTTGTGTTGTAGCCTACTCTACTTGGGTAGGGTTTACTTACTGAGTGGGGATACCTTAACGCGGTGAAAGGGTTTGCTTATCGCCATTGTCAGGAAAGCTGTACCCCTAATAGGTTGGTTTGCCGTGAGAATCAGACCAAAATCTCCCACCATTACCAATCCGCACTGACCAGCGTGGTTATGGAAACTGGCCAAACCCAAGACATAAATTGACATATCGGAGGCTTCTATCCTACAGTGGAATAGAAAAGGCTGCATTTGTTATTATTATTATTATTATTATTATTATTATCATTATTATTATTATTATTATTACTTGCTAAGCTACAACCCTAGTTGGAAAAGCAAGATGCTATAATCCCAAGGACTCCAACAAGGAAAATAGCCCAGTAAGGAAAGGATATAAGAAAATAAATAAACGATATGAGAAATAATGAGCAATTCGAATAAGATATATTAAAAACAGTAACAACATCTAAACCTATATTTCATATAAACTATATAAAAAGGCTAAAGTCAGCCTGCTGCAAATTTGAACTTTTGAAGTTCTACCGATTCAACTACCCGATTAGGAAGATCATTCCACATCTTGGTCACAGCTGGAATAAAACTTCTAGGATACTGTAGTATTGAGCCCCATGATGGAGAGGGCCTGGCTATTAGAATTAACTTTTATTGTTGAATAAGGTTATTTTGATTTGTTATAACTTTTTTTTTATGTACTGTACTCCATTCTCTTTTTTTTTTTTATCAGGAAGTTGTTCAGGAATTGTGCATTAGAACTGAAGGAGGTAGTCAATATCAATGTCCTGAGACTCTGGCAGGCGATCAGCAAGGTAATCAACATCAAATTCTGCGATTAGTAAGGAAGGGGGATATCCAGACTGCTTCCCAATATCACATCACTGTACTAGAGTTCTCTTGCTTGAGGGTACACTCAAGCACATTATTCTATCTAATTTCTCTTCCTTTTTTGTTAAAGTTTATATAGTTTAAATAGGAGATATTTATTTTAATGTTACTCTTCTAAAAATATTTAATTTTTCCTTTTTCTCCTTTCCTCACTGGGCTATATTCCCCGTTGGAGCCCCTGAGCTTATAGCATCCTGCTTTTCCAACTAGGGTTGAAGCTTAGCAAGTAATAATAATAATAATAATAATAATAATAATAATAATAATAATAATAATAATAATAATAATAATAATACTTCCTGCCCTTGACTATTAATTTATGTAATGAAATATCTCTATGGTTAATGTTTCAAAAACATCTTGTTTAGAAAGTTAACTTAATTTTGTATCTAAATTTGAACATCTCATCATTCAGTTATTTGTCTACAGACTCTTTATACATTGATATTTTGATTGGAGATACAACTAATGATAATAAAAATGAAAATAAGGGATTTATTTTCTTATTTTCTTGTTGAGATGTCTTGTATATTCTCTAAGTAATGAGGATTTTAGATTTTTCAAGATTATAGAGAAAATATCTAAAATGAAAAATATATTCTGTATACTTCATGTTTCATGAAGCTCATCTGTTCTCACCTGTTACGAATGTTCGTAGACATACCTAACGAAATTATGTATACTCTCAAATAAAACGGTGTTTACCTATGCTCACTTTGAGATGATGTTAGTTACTGTCACCAGTAATGATTTTTGTGGGTCTTTCTATGATAAAATAACTCTCTTATCATTATCAAAGGTATGGCCCTTATCGTATTCCTACTTATAAGCTAAATTTTGTGATATAATCCCTTTTTCCTATAAGTACTATAGCACTAAATACTATACTTAATTTATTTTGTCGAATTAATCAAATTATGAGTAGTTCTATATATTAACTACTCAACACCTAATAGATAATAACTGTAGTGTAAGAATTCAACTCAAGCGATGGTTAGAGGCTGGACTTATTTAGTAATAGTACTGATATTATTCAAGATTTTTCCCTTTCACATCTCTGACGTTTTTGGAGTGTCAAGCCCATCTATTCCTTCTATATCGAATTCCATTTCACTGTTATTCTCCCCAAATATCTTTCCAAAACCCCAGTTTGGAAACGCTTAAAAAATCTGTAATCTCGTTAAAAGGATTTCACTTCTGATGATGATTCCCATTGAGAAAATATTGGTTATTTTGTTTTAATGTATTGTTTTCTAATTAATTAAACTACACTAGTATACATGACCCGTCAAAATAATGGCTAAATATTTAAATAGATATGAACGCACACGTAGATTCGACTCTTATCACTTTCTCCCCCTTTCCTAACTACAACCCCTCTCACCATGATATGGCTACCCTCTCCCACTTACCCGAGGGACAGGGAGACCAGTGGTTATACGTTAAATAAATAAACATATATAAATATATATATATATATATATATATATATATATATATATGTATATATATATACATATATATATATATATATATATATATATATATATATATATATATATATGTATATATATATACATATATATATATATATATATATATATATATATATATATATATATATATGTATATATATATACATATATATATATATATATATATATATTATGTTTCAACTAAACCCTTCCCACCCCTCCCCATTTTCTAACTACAAACCCTTTCACCAGAGTAGGGCTACACCCTCTCCCTCCTTTTTCTGTCCTCTTTAGAGTTGACCTCCTCCATTATTTCAACGGATTTACTCTTCTAAACTTTGGTATGCCTGTGGCACTATTCTGATACCTATAGCCAGGGCCTATGGCTCTGCCGCTCAGTTCACCAGAAAAGAACAATCCTTCTACTTGAACAGGGAAAGTGTGCAAGAAGTTTTGATTGGATTAATGAGTTTGGGCTACTCTAAATCTCCAAGATAACAACATTCGATTTAATACTTTTGGAGATAAGGAAAAATATTTTTTATCTTTCTTCAAAGTATTCTACTTTGCAGAAATAGATGTACAATTCATATTATTATTATTATTATTATTATTATTATTATTATTATTATTATTATTTGCTAAGCTACAACCCTAGTTGGAAAAGCAGAATGCTATAAGCCCAGGGGCCCCAACAGGGAAACTAGCACAGTAAGGAAAGGAAACAAGGAAAAATAAAATATTTTCAGAATAGTAACAACATTAAAATAAATATTTCCTATATAAACAATGAAAACTTTAACAAAACAAGAGGAAGAGAAATCAGATAGAATAGTGTGCCTGATTGTACCCTCAAGCAAGAGAACTCTAACCCAAGACAGTGGAAGACCATGGTACAGAGGCTATGGCACTACCAACGACTAGAGAACAATGGTTTGATATATAAATGGAGACTAGCTCACTAGTGTTATAAATACCAGCTGACTGAAAATAATGAAAGTTAATGGTTGAGCCAGATGCTTATTTCAGTAATATTCGATTTATAAACCCACTCTTGGCATGCGGGAGACTTACTGTAAATGGCAAAGTGTTGGGGCAAGGTATAAGTTGGAATGTACATTTGACGAATGCTATGGGAAACAAATACAAAGTTAAATAATAAAAAGTTAAGGACCAAAGTGGGTGCAGTTAAGGACCAAATTAGAGTTACCAGTATTACCCCTACTTCTCTAGAAATCTCAAGGTGCCTAAACCTCAACACATGCTTTAAACAAAACAAAGCCACTGATGCCAGCATACAGTATGTCTTCCACTTGCCGTTGTCATGTTACCAGCAAGAGCGATCAAGGTCCCAGTCAACTACCAGTCCCCTGCATTTGTATGAAAGGTTTCAGGCAATCAGTTAATTAAGAAATGCATTCTTAAAACACTATGCATTACCTTTTGTATTCTGCAGCATTTCAGTTTCAGATAGGAGAGGAAACAGCCAAGAATGTTCAGTCTAATAATAGCTTTTAAAGAGGCAACATTTTTCGTGTTCTTACTCCCATGTGTTTTCTGAAGGTAGCCTATTTGGGTTATATTTGCCTTTCAAGTACCAAATGAGCGATATTCATATATTGTGAAACTCTTAGTCACTGTGCAATATCCTAAAAAACATGAACTATGAAATAATGATTTTCAGACATTTTATGAGGAAGCATAGGTTACACTCTGAGTTGAACCTTTTTTCTATTTTTCCAGACTGTATTCTTTCTTTCTTCAATTTCAAGGCGCCATTACAGAGGAAGAAGTCAAAAGATATCTATAGAAACGAAAAATTGTCAATGGGAGATATAAGAATAGCGGGCAATATTTCAAAATTTAAAAAAGTTATGGATACCAAAATCAATGAGATTATCCAAAAACGTTTCACAAAATGGCTTGTATAAGACCCTTCAACCTCTACTTGCCATATTTCCTCTCACCTTTCTGGGTTCGTTATTACTTAAATATATTTTATAAATGATAAGGAAATTTCCCATTTAACTTGGGGAATACTTTGTTATAACTTCTCATTGGAAAAACACTATCTTTTGATGGAACTTAATATTTATCATAAATATGTTTTTTTACCTTACACAAATATTCATGTTTAGTTTCATAAAAATTCCTATATATTTACTAGCCCAAAAAATTTGGAAACTTACCTGGGGAAAACTAAGCCTTTTTTTCTCTCTCTGTCTACGGGTAATTAGTTTTGCATCCTAGAAGGCTGAGCTCCCCACCAATTCTTCCTCCATTATCTGTGATCAAATTGGCAGAATTTAATTTGTATATATTTGGCACTTTGATATTTTTTTCTGAAGATTATGTAGATACAGTATATGTTGCGTGTGTTACTTTTTTTAAATATCCAGTTTCTTTAGTGAAACAAATTATTTGTAAAGACCAAAATTGAATATTAAAATATACAATTTACATGGATTTTTTCAAGAGATTGGGTTACTAGTGACCCTACAGTATCTGAATATTAACTGAAAACTCATAATACTGTACCTACCCAAGGTTAAATTAACAATTAAATTTAAGATAGATCACTAAGGTAAGAATACATTACGAGAATCATCGACTAAAATGAGTTTCTTTTTTTTGAATTTGGTAATCCCTCTAACGGCAGTGTTGATGCTTCAATTCAATTAAGGCAAGTGAAGCTTTTGCTGTGTTTTGGTGAAAAATTGGTTACATAGCTAACGGGTAAATAATTACCTGCCCTTCCTCGACTTGGTAAAGATTACAACTTTATTTGGAGTTGCCTGTGGAGCAAAATTTTCACCACCCACAGTCAAATCTTGTCAATGAATTGGAATAGATTCTATGGCAGTGGTTCCCAACCTGGGGGAAATTTCCCCCTGGGGGGAAATTTGAAGCTACCAGGGGGGAAATAATTACACTACCTACTAACTAAAAAAAATATCAGGTGACAAAGCTAGCACTGATATTGATACACTGGTGCACAAGAAGCAGCCTCAACCTTCTCACTATTTCAATTTTGAAGTAGAAGAATAAACAAAAATCCTTTTATTTTGCTACTAGCCGCTCTCCATATACTGATAAACAAATAGTTACAGAGTAAAATGGATAGAGAGCGGTTAGTAACAACTAACCTCATAGCTCTATGGCTATGTGGTTCATTGTTACTAAATGCTCTCTGTCCATTTTACTCTGTAACTATTTGTTTATCAGTATATTTGTATAATGGAAAAATAAATTAGTAAGTCGTCACAGTGTGCTTCAACTACCCTTCCCCTCATACACAAGAAGGGGGAAATCTGGAGGGTTGCACTGGGTGTAGGGGGGAAATGATAGGAAAAAGGTTGGGAACCACTGTTCTATGGACTTGGGCTACATAGCTTGGCACTGGGGATAAGGCAGTCTATCAACCTAATATTGGGGTAAATAGGGCAATAAAATAATTCTCTAATGCAGTTTCTAAAGATTTACGACAACCATAATGTACTAGGATTGAAACAAATGTGGTAAAATGATCAATTTTATTCTAATAAATGACATTAACAATAGGAGCTCAAAATGTATTAAAACATCAAAATGTTATTTAGATCACCAAATTAATAAAAAATACTTTATTAAAAGTGTTCTCAGATTAAATAACAAGTGAAAAGGGATAAAAAATATTCTTAAAAAAAAAAAAAAAACAATAATGCAGTACAGTACCATATACAGTAAAGTCCCTTTTATCTGGTTCCTGGATAACTGAAAATCCTGGACAAGAAAGACATGAGAACTAAATGAATTATTCAAAAAGATTACTTAACAATTAATTTAGCGGTAACTCAGAAGTTTCAATTTTCTCCATGCTTGCATAATTCGTCTACAATTTTGTGGGTTCGCAGATACACGCAACCATTTTGAAACGAGTAAATTCAAGTGATGTGGAAGAGCATTTCAGTTTTATAAGATGTTTATTCCATTGCTACCTATCTAATAGAACTATGTTTTATATCTCGCAAGCTTCTAATGAATTGCCATCTTGATATTGTATAGTAAATACATTAAAATTCCAGCATAACTATGCCTGAAAAATTTCCAAATATCAATACAAGCTTTTCTTAAAGTCAGAGGGGATCTGTATTTTGAACTTCCAACTCAAAAAAACTGTAAATTACATATAATGAATAGAGGAATGGAGAAATGAACAATAACATTATTGTACTAGCAAACATTATTTCCTTAAATAACCTCAAAATATTGGAGCAAGTCACAGCCTTGGCTGTACAATACAAAACTGTCAAAATCAGTTTCACTTGTAAAATAAGTGTGAGGAATACCATTAATTTGAAAATATAAGGTAATGTACATAATAAGTTCAGAACAATACGTACTATATGTACAAATTATTGACATCATAACTTATTGCAAGATACATTTGACTTGTGAATGTCTTGTCTGGGCTTGAAATGATTCATATAACTTGGCAGAGGCTAATTTGAGATATTGCATGAATCTTGTCCGGCTCTGATCAACACTACATGAGAACTGTAAAATTTCTTAGATTTGACTAGGGAAAGTTGGCTGAATAAAAGGGACTTTGCATGTTAAAAGCATTTAGAAATTCAAATACTGTAATACATTAAAAACAAAACAAAATAATGAATATAAGCTCGTTTATTAAAAAGTCAAATACAATAAAGGAAAATACTGTATCACCTTCATTACAGGAAATTATTAACTTCTAAATGTACAGTATATATGCAGCTACATGTATACTGTACTGTACTTGACATTACAGTGCATACACTGTAAGCTAAAAACAATATCAACTTTAAATATACCGTAAGTATGGTACACTATAAAACTATAAAATGCACACAAACATCACGTAGGGACTAGTCTGTTTACATCAAATCATGTCACGATGTTGGTAAAGTCACACCATTGATCAGACACCACTTTAACATTCTGGTCTTGGTCTCCCAGCAACTCCTCTGTCAGTATGTTTCGAGGCGAGTTTCTTCATAAATCACCTTAGTGTAAGCATACAGTACTGCCCTTACAATCAATGGAAAGTTGTAAATTATTTGAGAAATTAGATACATGATAATCAATGGCTTTTTTTTGTGTGCTAAGTATGATGGGGAATACAAATAATTTCCAAGGTCAACTATGAATGTATGGAATTTGGGCCCTATATCAAGGTTCTGGGCCCAGGGATGCCATTCAGTGCCCAGGTGCAACTGGGAAAAGTCTAGGTGTTGCACTATGAAGCATGATAAAGAGGCTGCACAGTTAGACAGAATAAAGGAAGTAAAAAGCTATAATGTAGGGGCTGAAAAACAAAGCTTCAAATTTGTAATAATAATAATAATAGTAAAAAAAAATAAAGAAAAAAAAAAGTAATTGTCGGGTGATGTACAATTATCAGATGTGGGGGAATCATATTCTAACAAATAAACATAGTACACAATTGAAGTTTTCAAATGTTTCTATGTAGGCCTACATAGCAATGCTCAGCTGCTTCTAAAGTAATTTATATATCAACAATTGGCTGGCATTGGTAAATGTGTCACATATTCATGAGCATAATCCATCATGTCTTCAATAATGTTTGGAGAAAGTCAACCCACACCAACAGACATTGGCCATTTCATGAAATGTTGAGAAGGCCAATAAAAAAAAAATAAAGATCTGGTATTAGCTCAAATTTAAAACTTCAATTAGATCAACCTTTTTTGAAGTGCACTACCAACCAACACACATGAATTCCTCTCCTCTTCTGTCTCAGAATTTGTTGCTTTGAGGACTAATTCTCAGATTTAGTGAGATCCAATAATGATGGAACCCTTAAATAAGTCCATAGATTTAAAGGCCTCGTTATTAAAAAAAAAATTTTTTATGTTAATTCCAAAGCCATTATTATTTGCCAGAGGGCAAGGTCCACAACTATTATTTGCAAGGAATTCATTCCAAAAAAAATATTGTCAAATACATAGCAGTATTAAGTGCATGGTCTGAACTTTAAGACCCAATCATGTGCATACTGTCATTACAGTAAATTGTAAAATGTACCTACTAAGGCTATTCCTGCCACACAAAAGGTTGCTCATGCAGACCACGTATAAAAGAGGTAAATAATACTAAACTGCACTGAAAGCCAATTTTTTAAGGAAATGTTATCATTTATGAAAGCCTGGAAGATGTTGACTCTACTTGAAATATTGAAGCCGCTCAACTACAACATATAACCTGTCATTTTTAGCAAAGCTGTTCTCAAGTAAAATCAAAATGCTAACACAAGCTTACTCACGGCACTTATTGAAAGCGCAGGAATCTCGTTACTGATTTTGGAAGATCAGAAGGGACTGGAATAGATTAGAGTATTGAAATACAGGATTATGAGCACCTTCCATATGAAAGGGAGACAAGGATGACTGTTGCTCTTGGGCAGTCAAATACCGAGGACGATCATTTATAAAATGTTGGACACCAAGACACTGATACATTTGTTTAAATTCATTTCCAATGGGAAACGATAATGGAAATGTGGAATACTTGGCAACTATATGAATTTTTCAACCTTATTTAGTTTACAGCTGTGAAAGGGCAAAAATTTAACCCCCTCTTCAGTATTACATTCGAGACTGATAACAGAATCCTTCTTTCACAGCAGTGCCCACCACATTTCTCATGGGAAAAAAAATGAGATAAGATATTATAGATAGTTATTCCCTACACAAGTGAAGCCAACATCCTTTATACTCCATATATCAAGGAATCCTCCATTGACTATTCTAAACACATCACGTTGCATCAACCTCTGAGCTGCAATGTCCCGTAACTGACTTTGATTCTGGCTCTGTTTAATCCACACCAGGGTCTTTAACCACTACAACTCAAGAGCATTAAAAAAACAACATTAAAACATTTAAATGTACAAATCTATAATTTCATCATTTCAGCAAAACTGGTTGTACCATCTACAACATACATATAAAAAAGGGAGAAAAAGACCGAAAGAGGAGAGAAAGAGACTGGTATGACCAAGGCTTAGCTAAGTAGATTTAACCTAATTTTGGTTAGGCTATTCTATTCACAAATATTATTTTGGTAAAACAAATAAACTTACTTCTAGTATATTTCATATCACTCTAAGCAATGCACCACTGATTCTGTGAAGCCTTGGCCATGCAATGTGGAAATAACGTAAATTATTTTGGAAAATGAAAGAAAAAATGCCTGGCATCTTTTATTTAAGAAAGTAATTCTACCCTTCTAGTTCCACCGCCCACATGGGGAAGGTGTATGATGGAATATATTTATTAATTTATCTATTTATTCATATATATATATATATATATATATATATATATATATATATATATATATATATATATAAATATATATTTGTGTATATATATGTATGTATATATATATATATATATATATATATATATATATATATATATATATATATATACTGTATATATATTATAAAACAGTATAAATTTCAAAGATCCAAAGTTTACTTTTCTTTATGGAAAAACAAAACAAAAAACAAAGTACTTGAGATAAGCAAAAAACTAAGGTAAGAACCCAATTCAAAATGTTAATCACTTTTATATGAAGTGATAATTTTTTTTTTTTTTTGAAACTGAAAAGAACCATCTGTCGATTTTGAAAGTAAGGGACCACTTTATTATAAAATTGGAATAGAGGCAAAGGGATTGTTATATCTCCAGGACTACTGATGTTGAGGTTAGTGAAGAGGAACTGGAAACACACAGAAGTGTTTGAGTGAAAAATATTTTGAGAACAAAAATATGAGTGAGGGTAAAGGGAACCAAAATGATGGAATAATGAATACTAGTATAAATGATTGAATAATGGTTGCAATAGATTCACAGAGTATTATAGGAGTCAATATTTCAAATAAAGATAAAATAAAAAAAAGGGTCAGGTTTGGTGAAGCAAAGGAAGGTAGTAGGGTGTGTGTAAAAATTTATGGGGTAACTTATGTCTATGGAAGCCAAAGTTGGTGCATACAAAGGGATTGTTGAACCAACTCTAATGAAAGTGAACTGTGAATGTTGAATGAATGCCAATGAAAGAAATACAGGTGGAAGCTGTAGAGATGTGTAGCTAATGTTTATGGCATAAGATGGATTGTAAGGATTAGAAATATGGAGATAAGCTAAATAGGAGTGGTAAAAGTGAAAGGACTGATGTGTTTTGAAATGGTTCAAAAATGTATAAAAACAGAATAATGATAGGTTGGTGAAGAGTATATAATTCATGTGTCCAGAAAAAAACGTAGAATACAACCTAGGAATGAGTGGATAGACGATTTGAACTAGGTATTGACAAAGAGGGGCCTCAACATCCGAGAAGCAAGAGAGTGCATGCAGGTTAAAGGTGAAGAGTGCAGTGAGCATGGGAGATTCAAAACTGCCGATGAACCTCCAAAGCACATGTACGAAGTGGCTAATGTTGTGGAGTTTTCTGTACAGGGTTCATTCAAGATTCAATGTTTCAAGAAAGAATGGGAGAGAGATTATTGTCTTTTCTTTTCTTAAGGGTCACACAATAGGAAAAATAGTTTTGATGTTGAAGATATTTGTATATACACACATGCATGCATACACAGAACATTTATATTTGTTCCAAATCATGAAAATTCCATCAACATACAGTTTACAGAACTTGATATGCAGTACTGTATTGAATATTCTTAGATTTGGAATTCATGACTAAAGATTCATCCCAGATAAAAAATAAATTCAACTAAATCCATAATCTGTTCAGTGTAAAATAGGTCGCTTTAGGCATACTGGATACTGCTGAGCATCAGAGGGGTGACTAATTGTAATTTGCTGCAATACTATTCAAATTTTATAGAATACTAATATTTCAAATTGTTGGAGGAAAACCAACTAAATACCAAAAACTGGGTCAAAGAAAGAATACAGTACAGCAAAATTATCCAGAATAGACCTAGGTTTACTGTTAACTTACATGGCAAAAGTCAAACAAAAAAAGAACAACATGCAATAAATTCAGTTAAAGGAGCATATTACCGATACATATTATATATAAAAAACAATACACACTGATGCAAATGCACTTGATCATTGGGTAAGAAAGTAGAAATCAAAATTCTATATAAATGACTACAAAACAAGACGACAGTAGGTCCTGGGGTTACATTATTTTTATCTTACATTCCGTGGATACGATAGTTCTCCCATTTGGTAAAAAAAAAAAAAAAGAAAAAAAAAATCTGTACTTTTTCTACCATTTCATATGATTCTACAGCATACATTTTTTTTAGTCCTAATTATGCTAGCATATCATAGTGTGCGCTTCATGTCATAGATTATGAATTTACTATAGTGTACAGCATTAGCATAGGGGGGGGGGACGTTATTACTATATTTAAGTATGATGCGACTTGCATCGAAATTTGACAGAGTGGGAACGGACATCTGTTGTAAACCCAAGACCTACAGTACTTATTTTGCTTATGTGTCAATACACTAAACACACGAGGAATGTGTAGGAAGAAAATACTCATAAATGTCTGGTCTGTATTGGGCATCCGTGAACTGCTAAAAATACAGCAATACTTAGGATAATTTAAATTGATAAATCAAACTGGAAAAGTATGGAAACTGACTGATATAAATCTAACACCCTGACATATGCATACACACACACACAAATAATATATATATGATATATATATAATATATATATGTATATATATATATATATATATATATATATATATATATATATATATATATATATATATATATATATATAATATATAATGTGTGTGACATTCACATACTGCACTATAAAGAAACACCCACAAACATTGTATAGACAGAAAGTATATTCTGTATAGCCAATGTTAAGTATAGACATTAAATAGCCTGGCAGATTTACTAATTCAATAGATAGCATACCATACAAAGCAAAATCAAAGCTATGAATTGAAGACAAATAGTTGTATCCATCACCACCTTATTATAACATCCACAGCCATTTGTTACACAATGTCAAAACCCTGGGTTTCATTTATTAATCTTGATTATACAGGACGCTTAGAATTCCTACCGACTCCGGCTAAGGTGCAAGAACAATCATAGCTATTGCAACTTTTAGACTTCCTTCGCTGGACGGCAACATTATCACCCCTATTTAAACCCTAAATAATTTTGTCACAAAAGATAAAACACTATTAAGGTATGGAGTTCAAACTGCTGTATCAAAGACAAATAACGTTATGCTAAAAATTAGTAAAAACAAGATCCTCTTATTTAATCTTGAATGCCATCATAAAAGACCAATTGAAAAAAAAAACAAATGACTGGAATTCCAAATTTTCATTGGAGAGACTTTTTAATTCTTTATTCCAGCTAGATTCACAGAAGGTTCCAGTAAATCTATTTTCATCCATCATCTCCTTGCATATACCATACAACAACTGTTAATAAAGAAAATCCTGTTTTAAGACAATAGAACTGCCTCATCATGGTAACAATTAATCACAAAACACTCACTTATGACTTGGTCATCTAACATTAAATCAGAGTGATGTATTAAAATAAATTATTCAACAGACATCTACATTATTGTAAAACTTTTTTGAGAATATTGACATTAAAAACACTTTTAATTATCACATAAGTAGCCTGAAAATATACTTTTGAATATGCTATTCCAGCTGTAAATGTGTTTGATGTTATTTAAAGATTCTATCAGCTTAAATGAAAATCATCCTTTGTGTCATTCACAATTATCAAACGGGGCAGATGGCCACCCAATGGAATGAGGAACATTCCTCAAGACATGGAAGTTTCCAGGACCTAGCAGTGAGGAATCTTCCATGGGTACGAAAGATTAACTCGCTACACAGTAAGGAACCTTCCACAACTTGCCATCCACAAGTGACCCAGTTCTTGCACCCTCGCAACTACCTAATTAATTACAATATTAACGTTTATCTTAATAGAACTTTGATTTCATCCTTTTCTGCAGCATCCAAGTAACTAGTTCCATCCGGTGCAGTTCCATTTTTATTGGCCCCCTGTAAAAAAATATGGTTACCAAGATAAAATTGGAATGTGAATAAACAGGGAAATTTATAAAAGCCATGATACTTTAACCGTATTTAAATGTTGCATGTACATGAAGTAAAAACCACTGCCTTATTATACTCTACTATACTGTTAAGTACTCAAAAAGACAACTGTCTATGAACGTGGCTGATATATTCACAATTCATTGTTTGCCTCCATATGATGATTCACATCAGGAGCCACAATGCATTAAAGTATAGATAGTACTGTAGTCCCTAATGTCTTGGCAGAAGGAACCCAGCGAGATGTAAAGTGTAATTTTCTTTTGAAGGAATAGTATTGCTAATATGCTGTTGGAAAATTGCAATAAAAATATAATTTTTCATTAGCGTTTTAATTTCCCTTAGATGCAAATAGATTTTAAGACCATCAATATTTCATTAAATTTTGTTTGGATTGAACATTAAGGCAATGGAGAAGAATTTCCACTGGGTAGAGCATTATTTCTGCTTATTTTGTTACGAGTTGGGTTTCTGTGTAACTGCATTAGCATTATATTTTATTAGATTTAGCTTTTTAGATAAAATTTCCTGATGTTTACTCTGATTGTGACTTTCTTCCTGATTAACATTTGGATTAGTGTAATGTTAAGTTTTTCTATAAATTTCCAAGATAAAAGATTGCCTGCTGTATGCTTTTTTTATCAAATGATCAACGCACACATCCAGCATTGTTGCTCTCTAATTTACCGAGTTTTATTTTTCTTTCTTCAAAAAGTTTTCAACCTTCAACCCAAAACTAATGAGCTGTAGACAGAGAAGAAAGAGACTTCTTTTTCCCCAGGTAATTTTCCATTTTTTTTTGGCCTAGTAAGTTATATTTATATTTTTAATGTCATTAAATTTAGAAATGAAGCAATCATTAATAATGCAAGAAATTTTGTGGGCTATTTTATTCTCTGCTGTTGTTTTATGGGAAATCATTGATTTACCAGTAATGTTTATGACTGGAGATGGACTTATTTCTTTAAAAGGTACATTGTTTGTTAGGTTTCCTTCAAATACTCGAGTATCAAACATGTTCTTACGGATCTCAACCTTTAACAAATGCTATGTAGCCTGATTAGTTATGACATTAAGTTCAGATTCAGAGAACAGGAGGTGAGGCAATGTTTCAGCTTTTGGAGTAATTGAATTTGTTACATTAATAAATCAAATTTCCTGTAGATTGACTCTAGAGGAAACATCTTTGGGTTTGTCCAAACATTCCTTGTTATTTGCATTTTTTAAGTTATAGTTAAAACTTTCAAGTCAACGTTTTTCCTCTCAAATTTTTATTTTAGAGGTTTAAGTTCAACCACTTCCATTTACGAAAATTCTTGACCTTCCGTGTCTTTAGTGGCGTCATTAGTGGATAGTACGTAATATCTGCTCTTTATAAGAATATGTTATTTTCCTTAGTAAAATAAATTTTTGAATATACTTACCCGATGATCATATAGCTGCATCCCTGCTGCCCCGACAGAAAAAATCTACGGGAGGAATACGCCAGCGATCGCTATACAGGTGGGGGTGTACATCAACAGCGCCATCTGTCAAGTAGGTACTCAAGTACTCGATGTCATCAACGAACCAATTTTCTCCTCTGTCCCACTGGTTCTCTATTGGGGAGGAAGGGTGGGTCCTTTAATTTATGATCATCGGGTAAGTATATTCAAAAATTTATTTTACTAAGGAAAATAACAGTTTTCAATATCAAACTTACCTGATGATCATATAGCTGATTCACACCCAGGGGGGTGGGTAGAGACCAGCATAACAAGTTGACATTATGAGCTAAGTATTTCGTATTTTATTTTAGCAGTTATTCAAAATAACAAGCATAAAATAAATAAGTACCTGGTAAGAAAGACGAGTTGAACAATTACTCTGCCTTTTTAAGTACGTCTTCCTTACTGAGCCTCGCGATCCTCATAGGATGCTGAGCGACTCCTAGGAGCTGAAGTATGAAGGGTTGCAACCCATACTAAAGGTCCTCATCAAAACCTTTAATCTAGGCGCTTCTCAAGAAATGATTTTGACCACCCGCCAAATCAAGTAGGATGCGAAAGGCTTCTTAGCCTTCCGGACAACCCAAAAATATTTCAAGAGAAAGATTAAAAAGGTTCTGGAATTAGGGAATTGTAGTGGTGGAGCCCCCACCACTACTGCACTCGTTGCTACGAATGGTCCCAGAGTGTAGCAGTTATTATTATTATTATTATTAAATGCTAAGCTACAACCCTAGTTGGAAAAGCAGGATGCTATAAGCCCAGGGGCCCCAACAGGGAAAATAGCCCAGTGAGGAAAGGAAATAAGGAAATAAGGAGATAAGGAAAAATAGAACATTTTAGGAATAGTAACAATATTAAAATAAATATTTCCTATTTAAAATATAAAAACTTTAACAGAACAAGCGGAAGAGAAACTAGATAGAAAAGTGTGCCCAAGTGTACCCTCAAGCAAGAGAACTCTAACCCAAGGCAGTGTAAGACCATGGTACAGAGGCTATGGCACTACCCAGGAATAGAGAACAATGGTTTGATTTTGGAGTGTCCTTCTCCTAGAAGAGCTGCTTACCATAGCTAAAGTCTCTTCTACCCTTACCAAGAGGAAAGTAGCCACTGAACAATTACAGTGCAGTAGTTAACCCCTTGGGTGAAGAAGAATTGTCTAGTAATCACAGTGTTGTCAGGTGTATGAGGACAGAGGAGAATCTGTAAAGGATAGGCCACACTATTCGGTGTCTGTGTAGGCAAAGGGAAAGAACCGTAACCAGAGAGAAGGGTCCTATGTAGTACTGTCTGGCCAGTCAAAGGACCCCATAACTCTCTAGCGGTAGTATATCAACGGGCGGCTGGTGCCCAGGCCAACCTACTACCTATAAAAAAGAGACTGGACATTCTTAAGATAAAAGACGCGAACACTGATTTGCTTTTCCAATAGGTTGCGTCGAATATATTTTGCAGAGATCTATTTTGTTTAAAGGCCACGGAAATTGTGACAGCTCTAACTTCGTGTGTCCTCACCTTCAGCCAAGCTTGGTCTTCCTCATTCAGAAGGGAATGAGCCTCTCGTATTAACAGTCTGATAAAAATAGGATAAAGAATTCTCTGACATAGGCAAAGATGAATTCTTAACTGAACACCATAAAGCTTCAGACGGACCTCGTAAAGGTTTTAAAATAGAACTTAAGAGCTCTTACAGGACATAATACTCTTTTTAGTTCATTTCCAACCATACGATAAGTTTGGAATATCGAACGATATTGGTCAAGGCCGAGAAGGCAGCTCGTGTTTGGCTAGAAAACCAAGATGAAGAACATGTAGCCGTTTTGGATGAGAATCCGATGTTCTTGCTGAAGGCATGAATCTCACTGACTCTTTTAGCTGTGGTTAAGCATATCAGGAAAAACAGTCTTAAAGGTGAGATCTTTCAGGGAGGCTGATTGAAGTGGTTCGAACCTGTCTAACATAAGGAATCTTAGAACCACGTCTAAATTCCAACCAGGTGTAACCAAACGTCGCTCCTTCGTGGTCTCAAAAGACTTAAGGAGGTCCTGTAGATCTTTATTGTTGGAAAGATCTAAGCCTCTGTGACGGAAGACTGATGCCAACATGCTTCTGTAACCCTTGAGCGGGAGCTGAAAGAGATCGCTCTTTCCTCAGAAATAAGAGGAAGTCAGCTATATGAGTTACAGAGGTACTGGTCGAGGATATGGATACTGACTTGCACCAGAATCGAAAGATTTCCCACTTCGATTGGTAGACTCTAAGGGTGGATGTTCTCCTTGCTCTAGCAATCGCTCTGGTTGCCTCCTTGAAAAACCTCTAGTTCTCGAGAGTATTTCGATACTCTGAAGGCAGTGAGACGAAGAGCGTGGAGGCCTTGGAGTACCTTCTTTACGCGTGGCAGACGTAGCAGGTCCACCCTTGGGGGAAGAGTTCTGGGAACGTCTACTAGCCATCGAAGTACCTCGGTAAGTTATTCTCTCGCGGGCCAGAGGGGAGCAATTAGCGTCCACTTGTCCCTTCGTGAGAGGCGAACTTCTGCAGTACCTTATTGACAATCTAGAACGGAGGGAATGCATATAGATCTAGATGAGACCAATCAAGTAGAAAGGCATCTAAAAGAACTACTGCTGGGTCAGGGATAGGTGAGCAAAGTATTGAGAGCCTCTTGGACATTGAGGTTGCGAAGAGATCTATGGTTGGTTGGCCCCAGGAGACCCAAAGTCTCTTGCATACATCCTAGTGGAGGGTCCAATATGTTGGAATTATTGTCCCTTCCTACTGAGGCAATCTGCTAAGACATTCAAGTTGCCTTGGAAGAAACTGTTACTAGTGAAAAGTCTAGACCTGTTGAACAGGAGAGGAGGTCACTTGCGAACTCGTACCATGTCAGAGAGTAGGTCCCTCCTTGCTAGGAGATGTACATCAAAGCAGGGAGTTGACCGTGTTCACCTCCACTACTTTGCCTTGAAGGAGAGACCTGAAGCTTTTCCAGGTCAGACGTACTGCCAGAAGCTTCTTGCAGTTGAAATGCATTGTCTTTTGACTCGAGTTCCATAATCCCGAGCATTCCCTACCGCCTAAGGTCGCACCCCAGCCTACGTCCGATGCGTCTGAGAAGAGAACGTGGTTGGGAGTCTGAACAGTCAGGGGAAAACCCTATAAAAGGTTGATAAAGTCCTTTCATCCAGTCAGACCAGACTTATCTTCCGGAAACCGGGATCTAGACCGCTTCTAGCGTCTTGTCCTTTTCCAGTGAAGAGCTAGATGAAACCGAAAAGGGCGGAGGTGTAGTCTTCCAAGTGACACCAAAGAACCACGGATGACAGTGTCTTAACCAGACTCATCCACAGCCTGACTGGGCCGCGTTCCTTCTTCAGCATCTTCTGGATGGATAGCAGGGTTGGGGGTTGATCGTCTTGTTCAGCCATGTCCTCATCAGAGGGTTCCTCATCCGAAACTGATGAGGAAACGGCAACGGAGTGGGCAACGTCTGACTCGCTGAATCCGGTCGCACTGGTGGATGCGTGACGGAGCCGGACACAAGATCATGGTACTGCTGCAAAGTCTGTGAACTGTCAACCATGGGGAAGCGAGGAAGTACAGCGACAACCCGAAACTGTCTAGACTGTCTGGGTTGTGCAGACAACCCCTATCGGGTTGCTGAGGTTGCCACACTGCGTCACAACAAGTCACCTCTGCTGGTTGTTGAACGTCTTCCTAGTGACACACTGAATGTCCACAACCACCTCCGAGAGTCGCTTAACGTTAACGTGCGACTGGCAACCCACACTGGGTCGCACCGGAGGAGGAATCATCTCAACTGGCGGACGTGAGTAGGAAATCTCAGCGTCAACAGGGCGTACAACCAACCAGTAGGAAGGTTGTTGGCAAGGTTCTTCTCCGTAAAAAATCCTCTATCAAGGACTAAGCTTGGACTGCATGTCTTGCAACAAAGCCCAAGGTCTATGGGAGCAGGTGTGGCAACAGACGGGGTAGCGACTGAAGCGGAACCATTTACCCTCCCTGGAAGCATGTTATGCTTTAATTAAAGTCCATAGGAGGCTAAGCAGCTTAAGGCTCCTCTCCAAATGACAGAGTCCTCAAGGGAGTATCAGAAGGAGGGAGAACAGCACTTTCTCATCTACAGGAACCATGTCCGAGAAAAGCTAGGTATCACAGTGAGGGTTTCACTGGTGCATAAGCAGCAGACCAGAAGGCAACGTTATGAAACTGCTAGACAGTCTGTGAACTGTCAAAAACTGAACTGTCAACCACAACAGGAGCGTGAGGACATACAGCACTGGTGTATTAGTAGCAGACCAGAAGGCAACGTCATGAAACTGTTTGACAGTCTGTGAGTTGGCAACAACCAAAGTTGTGTGGGGAAGCCTCAACTCCTGACTGACTAGTTTGCTGCGGGCGAGTGGCGGTAACCACAGTGTGTTGCGGAGGCTGACACACCGTGTCAAAACACGGCAACTTGTGGTAGCTCACGCACGGCAACGGAGAGCTCCGTGTGTCTGTGGGAGTCATCATACATCTGGCAGGGTTGACTGTGCATGGGTGGAGGAGCTCTCACAACAAGAGTGTGGGAGCAGGCAGCCATGCCGGGCGCACAACCGTGGTAGGCTGTAGGCCCACGGGTGTATCGTCAACCTTCTCCGTAGTCGGAGTGTGGGAGCTGGCAACAACAAAAGCGGAGTGCTGGAGAGTGGGAGGGACTGCCGTGGGTTGCGGAGCATGCCGTATGGGATGCGGAGCATGCCGCATGGGTTGCGGAGCATGCCGCATTGTGTCAAAACACGGCAGCTCTACAGCACCTTCCCACTGCTGATGCGGTAGCTCACGCATGTCAACGGAGGGTGCAGCATGAACATGCGTCTGGCAGGGTCGACTGCGCAACGGAGGTGGAGCTCTCACAGGTGGAGTGTGGGAGCAGGCAGCCGCAGTATCTGCTGAGCGCACAACCGTGGCAGGTTGTAGATTAACAGGTGCATTGTCAACCTTCTCAGCACGATACTCCTGCATGAAGGAGCAAGCTGAGACTGTATAGTCTGCAGCATGGACCACTAGGGTCTATAAAAGACGGCAACAAACGGAGCTACTGTCCGTTGTGACTGAGGGTCTAAAACAGCTGGTGCGGCAACAGACGGAGTTACTGCCTGTTGCGGTACCACCTTGCCTCTCTTGGGAGGTGTGCAGTCGTCGGATGACTGGAGCGAGTCCGAACTGACCCAGTGGCTACACCTAGGCCGTTGGACTTGCGCGGAAGGGACCGACTTGCACTTAAAGCTGCAAGATTTGGTCCATGGTTTCTGCGAGAACCTCTTCCGCAGACGAGGAATAAATGGGCTCTCTCGTCTTTATGTGGGTGGGGCGATCACGTCGGCAACGTGTGTAGATACACCCGAAACCACCGAGGGAAACGTCTGTTCGTCGATCAAGGCCTGTGGAACCCATAAGTCCTTCGACATTACTTCTCCCCTGGGCTTGGGAGCTTGTAAGAGGTATCGGACTAGGTGAACAACTGGCACGAACAGACGAACCTCGAACGCAACACTGTAACACTTTGCGCATATCACTTTATCACTTTTGATTTTCTGTTTGCACTTATTTCACTGAAATCGAAACTTTAAGTGATTTGTACCTGAAACACGCAATACTATCCTTCATTAAAAGGTAGTAATTGTGAAAACAGTTTTACAAAGCAACAGAAAAACATAATGAAAGATAAAGAATTCAGTGGCTGGAAAAGAGACTAAACACTAGATCAAATAACTACGTTTAAAATCTCTCACCGCATAAAGCCTGGGAACAAGAATAAAACTCTAGAAACGTTTTACCTTCTTCCCCTACAGCGACTAGGGAGAAGATTGAAAAACAAGAACAACGTTACCCGCTTGAACGAAACGTTTATTCTCCTCTCTCTCCCTCCGTCTCTATCTCTCTCTCTCTTCTCTCTAGACTTAGAACCTGAGAGAAGAGCCCAATTATATATCGTTAAAAATGTTAATGAAAACATATTATTTGCTAAAGGAAACTGAAAGGTTTCCCAAAAAGTTCCTTTATTAGAATTAAAACCATTTAAGCTAAGAAAGAATGAACGAAACGCTAGAATCGGTTTACTCTTACTGCAACGTGAAACCGTGAAAAACTCTCTCTCTATCGTAACGATAGAGCGCATATTGAACGTTCTGAACGTCAACAACTGCGGAGACTAAACTAAACGTTAGTTCATCTTTGAAAACGGTACGAGACTATCAAAGAAATTCTTTCAAAAACATTAAAGTTCTTAAAAGGAAAATACGATATGACGGGCTCAATGTTAATTAACTACGGTTCCAAGTAAGGACCGCCTACTATTAGGAAAGGTCGCAAATAAACAAACATAAAAATTAATTTTTATAAGTTTATAATAAATGGAAAGTTAATCGAAGAGGCCTATAAAGGCGGAGAGATATAAAATGAATAGATCTATAACTCGTTAAGCAAAATTACCAAAAACCTAAACACACTTCCGTCTAAGGGAAGGGTCGGCCATTTAAAAGTGAAAGAGAGTCCATACTCTCTTCGTCACCAACACTTCCGTCTAAGGGAAGGGTCGGCCATTTAAAAGTGAAGGAGAGTCCATACTCTCTTCGTCACCATAATTAAATTCTATCCAAAACGAGTTCAAGTTTTGAAATGAAGATAAAACCCCCTGCATAGCGAAAGCTCAAAACTGGAATAGTGTACTTCACCAAATCGTTGTGAAAACAAATCCAGTTAGGGACGGCGTATTCAGTAGGTCTTGCCTGTGGCACGACAGAGGGAAAATTGGTTCGTTGTTGACATCGAGTACTTGAGTACCTACTTGACAGATGGCGCTGTTGATATACACCCCCACCTGTATAGCGATCGCTGGTGTATTCCTCCCGTAGATTTTTTCTGTCGGGGCAGCAGGGATGCAGCTATATGATCATCGGGTAAGTTTGATATTGAAAACTGGGTTTTTTGCTGTTTGCTCTTTTAGTTACTGTATTAAAATACATGTCTTTAGATGATGGTTTAGTAGTAACAGTAACAGTGAGAGAATGAGATTTCAAGTTTGCAGACTTTGTATTTGTACTGGTGAGGGTGTAGGAATAAAATTTTCCAAATGGTTGGATTTTTTGAGGGACTTGATGACGAAGATGAGGAGTTTTCATGATTTTGAAACTTGAAAATTGTTAAATAATGAGCAGTTCTTGAACCATTTGTCAAATTTGGGAGATAGGCTACCACACTAGTATAAGAGGAATTATTACCTAAAAGCTTTTTCTAGCTGCAACATAGGTGATATGTTCATCATTGGCAGTTTCAATTATTGCTTATTCCAGCTTGTATGGAGGACATTGCAATAAAAAATAAAATTTGTCTGCTTTACATTCTGCAAAGATCATGGAACTCGGAGCAGTTAGAACACCTCCCATTAGTACATTTGATATTGACAAGGCCATAGGCCTAATCATGAAAATCATAGAATTGCATTGGTCGTGGATAAATCTTTTTTTTTTACTGAAATGATTGTGTCAAGTTTTTATGTAGTCTGGTATAAATAATGAAATAAGTACAATTCTTATTATTATTACTACCTAACCTTCAATCTTATTTGGAAAAGCAGGAAGGTATACGCCAAAGGGCTCCAACAGGGGAAAATATCCCATTGAGGAAAGAAAATAAGGAAACATATTGTAGAATAGTTTGCTTGAGTGTACCCTTAAGCAAGAGAATTCTAATCCAAGACAGCAAAAGAACATGAAACAGAGGCTATGGCACTGCCTGACTGGAGAACAATACAGTGATGCCTCAGGATACGAAATTAATCCGTTCAGGATGCGGTTTCGTATCCTGATATTTTCGTATCCTGAGTCTTGTTTTACATGTAAATAGCCTAATCCGTTCCAAGCCTTATAAAAAGTCACCCTTTCTTTCATAAACACGCTAAACTGTAGTAATAAACATGCAATGTAGCCATTTCTATCATTCAATAATTAACACAACCGTTAAAAACAGCCTAATCCATTCCAGAAACCACTATGAGATTATTCAATAATATAGTTATAGCCAAGTTATCCCCCCCAAGCCCAAAGAAAACGGTCCGTTTTCTTTACTACTGTATAAAAGTTACGGTACTGTATGTACGTAAAGCATTTAGATCAGTGAAGGTGTATTGTTACCTGTACGTACACCTAAATTGATGATTGATACCTGTACACTCTGAAAAAAAAGGTTACAGTTAATTAGTGTAACAAAAAAGTTGAAACTTACCTTTTGATTGAGACGATGTCCGATAGCGAAGTCGCGGTAGAGGAGGATGGCATAAGGCAGAAAACGTAACAAGTGACAGACTACGTACAGTAATTTACACACTTAACACATTAACACTTAAACTTTACGAAATAAAAAAATGGAAGAAATAACTAACACTTAACATTACGTATGGAAAACTATAAAATGAAAGAAAAAATTACTTTAACACTTAACGGTAACATAAAACTTAAAATTGATTTTTTTTTTTTGGCTCTTTTATAACTTTACGTTTTTCTTATTTTCTAAATCTCTTCTACTTCTTCATCACTTTCTTTTTTCTGTTTCTTTTCTTTACTTTCACCTTCTAATTCTTCATCCCTTCCTCTTTTCTGTTTCTTTTCTTCTTTTTCACCTTCGTCTTGGCCTACTAATACCGCTGGCCTCTTTAATAAGAAACTATCCATTGAAGCTTGTTTCTGCCTACTTTTCAACACATTTCTAAAATGCGTTAGGCAAACGTAATATAATACACTACGTTACGTTATTTACAGTCTATGTACAGTGATACCTCGGTAGTCGAACGACTCTATACTCGAACAATTCGGAGTTCGACCAAAATTTTCGAGAAATTTTTGCTGCGGTGCTCGACCAAAAATTCGGTACTCGACCAGCCGAACACGTGACGACCGCATGGGCTTTGTGATGATCGCGCCATCTCGGCCACTCTCGCTTGTTCGGGAAGCATCAGTTCTCTCGAGAGCGTCACTCAGACAACGCGCGATCAGCATTCGTTGTGATTTAGTGATTTTCAGTGCTTTTAATTGCTTTTTTAGCTTTCATAATGAGTCCCAAGAAAGTAATGAGTGTTAAGGGGAAGGAGAAGAGGAAAACAGTGCGAACAACGATCGAGTTGAAGAAGGAAATTATAGCGAAATATGAGAATGGTGTACGAGTGTCCGATTTAGCGGTAGAATACGGAATGGCGAAGTCGACCATTTCTACGTTTTTAAAGCATAAAGAAATGATTAAGAAGGCGAATGTTGCAACGGGAGTTACGGCGGTAACTAAGCAAAGGCCACAAGTGATTGAGGAGATGGAAAAGTTGCTTTTAATATTTATTAAAGAAAAACAGTTGGCCGGGGAAAGTGTTAGTGAAGCGTTCATTTGTGAAAAAGCGTTGCATATCTATGAAGAATTAGTGAAGAAAAGTTCGAGTACCAGTGAAAGTGATTCATTTACATTTAAAGCGAGCAGGGGTTGGTTTGAAAAGTTTCGTAATAGAACAGGTATTCATCGTGTTACTAGGCATGGGGAGGCAGCTAGTTCGGATGTTCCAAGTTCTCTCATCAATGAAATTTGTTCCAAGTGGGCAGATGTGCAGGCTTTTGCTGAAAAATACCACCCAGAAATTGCAGTAGCAAACCGGGCAGTGCATATGTTTAATGATAGTGTCATGTATCATTTTCGAAGAATACTGCAGAGGAGGAAGAAACAATTAACAATAGACCAGTTTTTCACAAAAGAAAAGAAAGCTGCTACATCAAAGCCTGTTTCTCCTCCAAAGAAGAGACAAAGAAGAGAAGAAACCCCTGAAATAGATCTGCCCACCCTTTCATTGGAGAGAGAAACAACTCCTGAAGGAGAACTACCCCGCCACATCATGGAAGGGGACTCTCCTTCCAAGCAGTAACCTCCCCCTTCCATCCTCTCCACATCCATCCCTGTATGCCATCGAACCGCTGCTCAAAGGTATGTTCACTACAGTACAGAAAATGGTTTAAAATTGTTTTATTTTAGTACAGTAAATGGTTTAAAATTGTTTTATAGGATTTTCTGACCAATTTCATACACATTTAGATAATTATTGTTGTTTAGGTACACGTTTTATTAATATTTTGGGCCTGTTCGAGTGCTTGGGAACGGAATAGAATATATACCATTATTTCTTATGGGGAAAAAAAATTCGGTACTCGAACAAATCGGAGGTCGAACACGGATCTCGAACGGATTATGGTCGAGTACCGAGGTATCACTGTATAGTAAACACTAATACAGTACAGTGCACAGTAACGAATGTTTATTAACGATAACACGTGGCGTATGAATGTACTGTATATTAACACTAAGTCAAACAAGCGAAAGCAAACAATGTCTGTTAACGATACCGCGGTCGGAACGAAAAGAGAGAGAGAGATGAACGCCCGTGCGTAGGCAAGCTGGGATAGTTGCCGACCAATAGGAAAGCAGGATCTTATGGCGTCAGCTAGCGTCTGAGTAGGGAGATAACCAATGGGTGAGCGGGAGGCTGTAAGTGAGTCTACCCAAGTTCAAAGTCAGGCGGCGCGCGCTTTTTAAAATTACTCTCGGCGAAGAGTTGGGATCTCGTAAGGTTTTCGTATCCTGAAATTTTATCCGTATCCTGGGGCATAAAAATCTTCGAATCACTTTTCGCATCCTGAATTTTTCGTAAGCAGAAACTTTCGTATCCAGAGGTATCACTGTAGTTTGATTTTAGAGTGCCCTTCTTGAGGAGCTGCTTACCATACCTAGTCTCTCTTTTACCATTACTAAGAAGAAAATAGCCACTGAATAATTACAGTGTTACAGTTAACCCTTTGAGTGGATTACAATTTTTCAGTTACCTTGAGTGCTGTCAGGTGTATAAGGAAAGAGCAATAATGTCTGTGCAAAGAATAGGCCAGACTATTTGGAGTTAAGTATAGGCAAAGGAAAAATGAGCCATAACCAGAGAGGGATCCAATGTAGTACTATGTGGCCTGTAAAAAACCCAGTAACACACTCATGGTAGTATATCATTGAGTGGCTGATGGCCTTAGCTAACCTACTACCTATAAGATTACTTTACATTGATTACGCTTTTCAGTTTTCTAACTTTTAAGATAGTAGAAGGGCACTTTGTAAGTATATTATCTTCCGAGAACTCATACAAATCCCCATTAAAGAGGATTATTTTGGCATGTTTCAAATTTTAATAAGGAGATACTTTTTCAATTATATCAGAGGAAGAGGGTAGAAAATGATTAGGTAAAACTGCTCATCTTTCACTGCCAGCCATA
The DNA here is from genome assembly GCF_036898095.1 of Palaemon carinicauda. NCBI lineage: Eukaryota > Metazoa > Arthropoda > Malacostraca > Decapoda > Palaemonidae > Palaemon > Palaemon carinicauda. The sequence goes on from NC_090728.1 coordinate 34,213,187, forward strand.
CCTAGCAAACCTCAACTATATCATTTAGGCTACCTTGTGGAATTGTACAGACATTCCTTTCCAGGCACTTGTGGCGCTTGATGTTATTACACCCCACCCTGTATGAAGCGACATGCCAAATAGGATCAGGTATGATCCTTGAAGCAACTTCCTTAGCATAATCTTACAGTTCAGAGGATCTGGTAATGGAATATATAATGTTTTGTATGTTATATAATTCTACACTGGAAGAATGTCCAGACATTTTACCATTTTTCACATTTGTAAATGCACTTCTTGCTTTACATGACAACAAAAATAATTAATGCTAAAAAAGTTTCTTTATTATTCATAAATTTGAACTTTCATTCTTTCTATTACTACAAAAAGGTTTCAGATAAGTCTAAAGGTAGTATCGAATCTCTAGACTCTAGAATTAAAATTCTTTTAAAATCTTTTAAAAGCTGTTTTATTTCAAAATCAAAATCATGGTTTTGAAATGTTGAAAATAGAAGATAATAAAAAAAGCTACTGCTCCAATAGAATCATAGATCACTTCTCTAGACCAGATCCAAGGGGGAAGGTAGGAAAGATCTTTTATGCAGCCCAAAAGGGCCCCATTTATACATGGGCGATAGTTGTGCGGCCTTTGGGCCACACAAAAATACTCGTTTCCTATTGGAAACCCTCTGGGAATTAACTAACCTGATCACCCTAGGTATATATGACTGGAAATTGATAAAATCACATTTTACTACAAAATTCCTTATCTAGTTAACTTTTTTATAAACTTTCGAACACTATTGGGATATTCAGGTCGACTTGGTTTTAGATTTCAATTCCAAACACTAGATAAATCCAATACAATATCAGTTTCATTTATGCCTCTATTGGAAAGATGAAACAAACAATTCCAGTGCAATAACACAGGATGAATGATTATTGGAGGAGAAGTTCTTTTTAGTGCCTAGGTCATCAACAAAATATTTGTTACTTAAAGCAACAAAGGACGTCAATAGTGACAGGCAGCATATCATGGGTTGAAGGGTCATTTGCCGAAAGATCCATATTTTGATGTTGATCATTTGTTTGCTTGTTTTACAGGCTTGAGAACATTAAGAGTATCATACGTTGGAAAAGACATTTACATTCTCCACCATCGGCACTAGGTATATACTTCCTAGATGATCCACTCCATGCCCTACCCATGAGATAGGTGTTAGCTGAACTTGCCTGTTATAACTGAGGCCACAAAACCATGGAATAATCCTCCCTGTATCTGTAATGATGGGTTTGCAGCCAGATCAATAGAGTCCTACCCCAAGCATGAATACTCCTGGATTCTGATGATCCAACGCTTGAGAAAAAGGTCCAAATCATCTTCAGGATGGTTAAGGCCATCCAATACTCTCACATACAGTATACAGTGACTTCTCGTTATCCTAAATTAATTAGTTCATTAAAAGTGGCATGTGTACCAAAATCGTGGATACTAAACAAATATTTCCCTTAAGAATACCGTACTACTCAGCCAGGCTACACCGTTGACCAAACTATAGGTCCATTTACTGTCCTTAATAAAGCACCGCTGTAATTGAAATACACAGGGTTTTGATAACACTGATGTTTCACTTTACTGTATTCAATAATAAGGCATGTAATATTTACATATTCATATTTGATTATGAAAAGTTATATATATATATATATATATATATATATATATATATATATATATATATATATATATACACATGCATACTGTATATGAATGATAAAAACACTCCTCCAGTATCTTGATCCAAAGGAATACAGTATGTATAAATATTATTATTACCATGACATCATATAATACTTGAATTTATAAACACGTGTTAATCAAATAAATAAATAAATTAATTAAATATAATATAATATATATATATATATATATATATATATATATATATATATATATATATATATATATATATATATATATATATATATATATATATACATTAACCCAACTTATCAGATGCTAAATGGTTTTGACTTTGTGATAAATAACAAATTCTCAATAAAATAAAGAGATTGAAGAACCAAAGACTGTATCATAGACTACAGTTCAACAATGTAAATACCCAAATTTAATATTAATTCCATATTCATAGTTGTCAAAAAATTACACTTTACTTTCATTTCAATTTCAGATATTTCTCAGCAAAATACATCATGTCTGAATATGTTACTTACAAATATATTTCCATAGTAATGTACTAGTACCTGATTGGTTCAGAAGTCAGATAAGTTGAGGGGTTACTACACTGTTTATTTGTACATAAATTACACTCAAAAGTAAGAGAATAACAAATTTACTCACTGCTTCTAATAAAATCTTAACACACTGCGTATGTCCTTCCCAAATAGCTGCTAGTAATGCACTTATACCATGTTTATCTGTAGACTGAAAAAAGAATTGAATAAGCACATGAGCAAAATACACAAGGTTCTGTTTAAAAAAAGAAAAATCAAATACAAATACACAGATTGGATACTGTACATATTCAATTTCTTTTCACCATTCAAAATTTTCCATGAAAAAAAATTTTGCATTTTGTCTGCTGGGAGAAGTGTGAAATTATCTAGAATTCTATTTTTAACAATGTATATCTATTTAATAATCAATATCTTAATCATTGTATTTCTTCCCCGAAACTCTTGCCAACATTAGCTGGTACCGCACAACTGAATTTTGCACAGGTGGGATAGGGGTTTCCAGTACAGGTGTGAGAACACTCACGTTTTGATGAATGGCACCTCACAATAACAGGCAGAAAGTGTGTGCTTATAAAGCTCAAAAGCCAGCTGTATTGAAAATAGGCATAATTTACTTTAACATTGACTTTATTAAGATATATGGATACATACTGTACATATTAAAATTTACAATTAAGACTATCCAAGGCAAGAGAGGCAAGAGCGTACTACAAATAGGAATGAATGGCGAGCGATTGTGACGCAGTTACGGTAGGCCCTGCTGCTTCCTCTGGTGCCTTGGATGACAGCGGAGGTAGCAGCAGTAGGGGATTCAGCGTTATGAAGCTTCATCTGTGGTGGATAACGGGGGAGGGTGGGTTGTGGCACCCTAGAAGTACTAGCCGAACTCGGTTGAGTCCCTTGTCAGGCTGAGAGGAACGTAGAGAGGAGAGGTTCCCTTTTTTGTTTCATTTGTCTGATGTTGGCTACCCCACAGAATTGGGGAAAGTGCCTTGGTATATGTATGTATGTACTATTTAAGATGGCATATTCTTAGTAAAGTAACACTGAAGCAATCTACACTTTGGAATTACCTAGTGCTAGAGTTTCATTTTATGGGGAAAAACTTTCTTTGTTGCAATTTAGTTATAATGCAAGGCACTTCCACAACCCTTATCACTGTCTAATATTAACAGTTTTAAGTCTGGTACTACTCAGCTCTGGCTCTCCTATCCCCTATCCTATATTCAACAAAATTTATAAAAAAAACACTACTCCATGAAAAATTCATATCAAAATATGAAATCCATTTGTCCATCAACCATCCCCTCTGCCTTTACTTCCATCTATCAGGTATACCTGGATCTGACCAGTTAATTAACAACCCATATTTTAACATTACATTCATACAAGTGGTGTGTTGGCAGGTGCAAAGATTAAATCGGAAATTCACTGACACCAATTAAGACTGCCCCACCATCCTGAGGTCTCTCTGTACAGTGCCTCATCAGAATCAGTGTACAGTATTATAAATCTAAGCTTACAGTCAGTTCATGCCTACATTTGCCACCTGTGTGAATGCAGACTTATAGTCTACACTTTGAAATTTTCAAGATGTTCAATTGTTAAGAGCAAATAATTTCTTGCAAAAACTAGAGTGTACTTTTGATCATTAAATTTTTAAAACATCTGAGAATGCATCATGCCTAAAAAGGTGAACCTGCAAGGGATCATAAAAATAATAAAGCTTTTAACTAATTTCAAAGGTATTAAACCTTGGTGTTACTTATACAGAGAGTATTAGTTATCTTTGGAGCCTCCCTGTAAAGGGAAATCCATTTCAATGCTGAAAAATACCTTCTTATAATGTACATTTTCTCAAAATGTCCATATGAATCCTTTTTTCTGAGTTTTATGCTTACTCATCTGGAATCACAAACTTTTTAATCTACTTGTATTTTTCCTAACCATGCAAACCTAAGACCTGGAACAGCTGTTATGCTTTTACCATGGTAAACACAGCTGGCTGTCGGGTGGCGGGTAAGCCACATCCACCCGACAGGTAGCGATACCTTCACTTTGACTTTGGACTTGTGGAGTGGTTGAGCTGGGCAGTGTAAGCTAAGGCACAAGACTTGGTACCATTAAACAATGTTATTTTCTGGTTACTTCAAGGTAGTAGGTTGGCCAGGGCACCAGTTGCCCGTTGAGATAACAGGTAGAGAGTTATGGGGTCCTTTGACAGGCCAAACAGTACTACATTGGATCCTTCTCTCTGGTTACATTTCTTTCCTTTTGCCAACATATATACCGAAGTAGTCTGGCCTATTCTTTACAGATTCTCCTCTGTCCTCATACAACAAAAGGGTTAACTACTGCATTGTAATTGTTTGTTGGACACTTTCCTCTTGGTAAAGGTAGAAGAGCCTCTTTAGCTATGGTAAGCAGCTTTTCTAAGAGAAGGACTCCAAAATCTAACCATTGTTTTCTAGTCTTAGGTAGTGCCATAGCCTCTGTACCATGGTCTTCCAATGTCTTGGGTTAGAGTTCTCTTGCTTGAGGGTACACTCGGGCACACTATTCAATCTAATTTCTCTTTCTCTTGTTTCGTTAAAGTATTTACAGTTTATTTAGGAAATATTTATTTTAATGTTGTTACTGTTCTTAAAATATTTTACATTCCCTTGTTCCCTTTCCTCATTGGGCTATTTTCCCTGTTGGGGCCCCTGGGCTTAAAGCATGCTGCTTTTTCAACTAGGATTGTCGCTTAGCAATTAAAAATAATAATAATATATTAGATCCTCAACTTACAATCATCTGAAAATACAAACGCACTCAGACAAGTATTAATCTCCGATATTTGAATCCCAACAGTAACTGCTCTCTCTCTCTTCATCTCCTCTGGTCACAGCAAACAAATGAGCTGGTTTTTTTTTACAAACAACTGTAATTTGTTTTTACTTAGAGAGAGAGAGAGAGAGAGAGAGAGAGAGAGAGAGAGAGAGAGAGAGAGAGAGAGAGAGAGAGAGAGAGAGAGAGAGAGAGAGAGAGAGAGTGTGTGTGTGTGTGTGTGTACTAATACTGTATAAAAGGAAGAAGAATTAAACAAACCAGGTACTAAACTTAATAATGCTTGAAAGCACAGCAAACACATATCCTGAAGCCTTTACTTGATGGCGACAGGATCAAGAATGGTGGTTTGGGGCCTGTTGGTGAAGTAGGTACATTGGGAATAACTACAACAATCGTACCAGACTATGTGCAGTTTCGGAGGTGCTATGGCAGCTTCAAATTATTATCATTACTAATACTCACTAGCTACAACACTAGTAAGAAAAGCAGGATGCTTTAACCCCAAGGGCTTTCATATCTCCCCTATAATCGCAGAGTTTGTGCTCTGCACATTGATACACTGGCCTTATAGCAGGGGAACAATATTTCTCTAGTTGTCAGGCTACATTGAATTCCCTTATTAAGCTTTAAACAGGAAAGTTCTTGGAATTAAGACAGCAATTTAAACCAAGAAAAATCTATTTAAAAAAAGGGAGTAAAAGATGTTACCCTAGCCAAAATGGAAACAGTAATCTGAATTTCAAAAATTCTAAGCCAGAGGTTGTTAGTCACACTTCTGAAAAGGCTAAGCTAGAGGTTGTGAGTCACACTTCTGAAAGGGCTAAGCCAGAGGTTGTGAGTCACACTTCTGAAAAGGCTAAGCCAGAGGTTGAGAGTCACACTCCTTAAAGGTCTCAGGTTTATAAGTCTCCCTCTCTGATGGAAGACATATCAGACTGCATGGTTTCCCTCCTGAACTTTATCACACACTTGTTTAGAGGAGCGAGGTCGATGACCTGTCTCCAGCCCTCAACTGACTTCTCCACCAGGAATAGCCAACTGATGAAGCCCAGAGACTTGTCTCGAACAATTTTGAAAGTGTTCTTCTCTAACATCCCTTTCACCTCTGTCAGCAAGGCTAGGGCTTTCAGCGATGTTGGATGATCAGACGGGAACAGACCAAGAGTCAGCCCCATGTCTCTTGCCAAATCACTCACAGGCGAGACAGACAGCCCCTATTGGAGGAACTGTGGGAGAAGTAGCCTTAGGTACAAACTCCCTTAGCAAAGCCATGGAGGACCTACCTAAAAGATCTAAAGAAACCCAAGACATTCTTAGGTAAAACTCGTCAGCAGTCTGCATGGAGACAAGAAAAGAGCATCCAGCTTACAAAGGTGTGGCAAAAACTAAAAGTATATCACACAACCAAAATCTGAAAAGCCCACTGATGTAGATCTAACAGTTCCATGCTCCTAATGCACACTCCCAGGAACAAAACCAGGCGTCTTCGAGGGCATTGCCAAGACAGACAATGGCAAAGGCTTAGCTCACTTCCTTCACATTGGGCCGTAAGCCTGCCATTGCACAGGAGGCCATGACCTACACTTGGCACATGGAGAGGATTCTGAACAAAGATGCCCCCTACAAGAAGCACTGAGGGAGTGTGGATCTACAGCCATTTACTCATGAACCAATTGTAATGAATACCTTGCTTAACTTCCACTCCACAATACAACAACCAGCATTTAACCACTCCTTAAACAATTCTAATGACCGTCTCTAACTCGCGCTGAAACAACCTCCCTATTAAAGAACAATGGTTTATAAGTCTCATACTACAAATGCTCATTTCTCGAGTGTCTGTGTATAGGTGAGAAGACTTCCGGGATCTAGTGGCTGCTAAGATCTCAAGATACTTCTCTCCCAACAATGCACCATCAATAACAAAGACATGCCACCGACGAGAGACACGGAGTGTTGCCTACGCTGGTGGAAGGCATTATTTCTCTCTCTCACGGAACACCCTTAAAGAAGGATAATGGCTTCCTTCCTCTTCTTATTTCATACACTGGATTCAATGTCAGAGGGAGAAAAATGTGCAAGACTGACTCCGAAGAAGCTCTCTTCGACTTCTTTCTCTTCTTTGCAAATTTGGTCCGCTGCACAGGAGGCCACTCCCTACATTCAGGATGGGGAATCCTGCAAACAGTCATGGGCCCTGCAGAAACAATATAGTTAATGAGGGTGACTTCTGACTTGCTCACATATCAGCCACAACCCTAACGGGGTTTACCAGGCCACAGCCACATGTCTGCCCAGGAACCGACATTATCAACAAGCAAATACACTGCAATCACCCTGAAAAATCCAGCCAATGTAGGCCGCTGAAAAGTGTACAGAAAGGCAGCTGAAACCAAAGTGAAGGTGACGCTACCTGTCGGGTGGGGGGCTACTCACTACCAGGTATCCAGTTGTGTTTACCTCGTTAAAAGCTTAACAGCCATTCTAGCTTTGCTAAAGTCATACTCTTATTACATGTAGAAGATTGTATTGCATATAGGAACATCCTAAAAAGATAAGTGGATATCATTTCTATGTACAAATTAAAACTCCACAGCTATTAAAGCATCTCGTAGCTATGAGGCATTTGCCAATTTGTCAATACTGTACTTTAAATGAAAATATCTATGTAAAATCTCGCGAGTGGGGAAGTACAATAATTTACAACAATATGACAAATTCGAAGATAATTTGTATTTTTCCAAACCATACAAACCTTAGCTATTTACAGAGGGTTTACCTTTTAGCGCAGCTGAAATGACGAGCATTCAATAGTTTTAAAGAGGGTTAATTACCCCCGCGCTAGTTAGCGGGGGGGTGGGGAAGGGTAGCTTGCTACCCCTCCCCCCTCCAGACACCGGTGACTTGCTTCACTTCACTTAGAGGTAGGACTTGACTTGGGGGTCAGGGATGGCAGGCACATATGTGTAAATAGCTAAGGTTTGTATGGTTAGGAAAAATACAAATTATCTTCGAATTTGTCATTTGTTCCGTAACCGAAATACAAACCACGCTATTTACAGAGGGTGACTTACCCCTTAGGAAGGGTGGAAAGTCCCCAGCCTTACTGACTTCGGCTTGCCCGGGGGCTCGATCCCTCAGTGAGCAGCACTAGAGAGAGGGAGCCCCTGTACCTCACAAGTTCCTAGCATCGCTAGGAACGAGTGGCCTACATAAGCAGTGTGAGGAGGAGAGTGTGACTCGTCCTATGAAGTTGACCTTGAGACCTTCAGATAGGAATTCTAGGATAGGACGTTCCCCATACCACCTCGTCAGGGTATGGGAGACGCAACAGTATTAAGCTTAATACTAGGAGCACAAAGAAGCATGGGTTACCTGCAGAGGTCGAGGTCAGCTATGCGAGGACCAGGATGCTGCTTCCCCAAGAGAGGGGAGAATGAAGAAAAAAGTAAGGGTCAGACATACTCTTTCATTCACGCAGACTAAGACCGGGTAACAACGCCCTCAACCTACTGCTACTTGTCCAAAAAGGAGCCTGAGGTTAGACCAGCTGTTGTGCAGCCACCACAGGGCCGATAGAAAACGTATCGAGGCTCCTGTGGGTCACGTCTTGCAGGTAGTGGGCTGTGAAGGTCGTTTGACGCTTCCAGACCCCAGCTTGAAGTACCTGCGTCACAGAGAAGTTTCTCTTGAAGGCCAGGGATGTAGCAATACCCCTGACATCGTGGGCCCGAGGGCGACGTGACGGAGGAGGGTCAGGATTCAGGGCATGGTGGATAACCCTTCGAATCCAAGCTGAGATGGTGTTCCTGGTGACCCTCCTCTTTGTCCTGCCTGTGCTCACAAACAAAGCTCGCACATGAGGACGGACTGCAGCCGTTCTCTTCAAGTAGTGCCTCAGACACCTCACTGGACATAGTAGCAGCTGGTCTGGGTCGTTTGTTACAGAACGGAGACTCGCGATCCTGAAAGAGTCGAACCGAGGATCCGGCACTCCAGGATTCTGAGTCTTGGCCACAAACTCAGGGACGAACCTGAACGTTACCTCCCCCCATCCCCTTGAATGGGCAATGTCGTATGAGAGACCATGAAGTTCACTAACTCGTCTTCCAAGACAGGTGGCGATCGGAGGCCTGGCGTAATGGCTCGAAGGGAGGTCTCTTAAGAGACCTGAGGACTCGAACCACGTTCCAAGGAGGGGGTCTCACTTCCGACTGGGGGCAGGTAAGCTCATAGTTACGTAAGAGTAAAGAGAGTTCTAGCGATGAAGAAATATCCACGCCCTTCAATCTGAAGGCCAAGCTTAAGGCTGAGCGATAGCCTTTCACTGCCGAGACAGAAAGGTGCATTTTTTCTCGCAGATACACGAGGAAGTCCGCTATTGCTGGAATAGTGGCACCGAGTGGAGAGATACCCCATCCACGACACCAACCACAAAAGACTCTCCACTTTGCTTGGTAGACTCCCTCAGAGGACCTTCGCAGGTGCCGAGACATTCTCTCCGCAACCTGTTGCGAAAAGCCTCTCTCCGCGAGGAGACGCTGGATAGTCTCCAGGCGTGAAGCCGAAGCGAGGCTACGGCCCTGTGAGGGACACCGGAGTGGGGTTGTCTGAGAAGCTCGTGTCGTGGAGGAAGCTCCCTTGGGAGTTCCGTCAGGAGTTGCAGAAGATCCGGAAACCATTCCGCGTGATGCCATAGCGGAGCTACCAGAGTCATCGAACAGTTGACCGATAGTCTGGTCCTGTTGAGCACCCTTCTCATCAGACAGAACGGTGGGAAGGCGTACACGTCGATGTTGTCCCACCGTTGCTGGAAAGCATCTTGCCAGAGTGCCTTGGGGTCCGGGACTGGTGAGCAGTACAGCGGGAGCTTGAAGTTCAAGGCTGTCGCGAACAAGTCCACAGTCGGGGAACCCCACAAAGTCAGGACTTTGTTGGCTATCTGAGGATCCAAAGACCACTCGGTACTCACTATCTGCGAAGCCCTGCTCAGACTGTCGGCGATCACATTCCTCTTGCCAGGAATGAAGCGAGCTGATAGTGTTATCGAGTGGGTTTCGGTCCACCTCAGAGTCTCTACTGCAAGATGGGATAGCTGTTGCGAAAAAGTGCCTCCCTGCTTATTGATATAAGCCACTACCGTGGTGTTGTCGCTCATCACCACCACGGAGTGACCCGCCAGGGACCGTTGGAACTGCTGAAGAGCCAGAAAGACGGCCTTCAATTCTAGCAGGTTGATGTGTAGGCACTTTTCTGATTCTGACCAAAGGCCTGAGGCCCTCTGGTTCAGAACGTGCGCCCCCCACCCTTCTTTTGACGCGTCCGAAAACAGAGTCAATTCCGGGGGGAGGACGAGAAGACTCACTCCCTTCCGCAGGTTCTCGTCGGCCAGCCACCACCGCAAATCCGTCTGTTCCAGAGACCCCATTGGGATCAGAATGTCCGGGGAATCGGATCCTTGATTCCACCGGGACTTGAGCCGCCATTGAAGGGATCTCATCCTGAGGCAGCTGTTTGGAACCAGACGGGCCAGGGAGGATAGGTGGCCTAAGAGACGCAACCACGATTGGGCAGGGAGTTCTTTTTGCCTGAGGAAGGGTTCCACCACCCTCCTCAGCCTTGCTATCCGGTCGTCTGATGGAAAGGCTTTGTGGAGATTGGTGTCTATTAGCATGCCTAGATAAACCAGTCGTTGGGACGGCTGCAGAGAGGACTTCTCGAGGTTTACCACGATCCCCAGATCCTGGCAAAGATCCAGAAACCTGTCTCAGTGCCAAAGAAGGGTCGACTCCGAGTCTGCTAGGATCAGCCAATCGTCCAGGTAACGAAGGAGACGAATGCCGTTCCTGTGCGCCCAAGATGAAATCAGGGTGAACACTCTGGTGAACACCTGAGGAGCTGTGGAGAGACCGAAACACAGCACCTTGAACTGGTAGATCTTGTTGTCTAGGCAGAATCTCAGGTACTTCCTGGAAGACGGATGGATTGGGATCTGGAAGTACGCGTCCTTTAGATCCAGTGTACACATGAAGTCTTGTGGTCTCACCGCAAGTCTGAACGTGTCTGCTGTCTCCATGCTGAACCGGGTTTGTTTGACAAACCTGTTCAGAGCTGAGAGATCGATGACGGGTCTCCAGCCTCCAGTGGCCTTCTCTACAAGAAAGAGTCGACTGAAGAAGCCTGGGGAGCCGTCCACGACCTCCTGGAGAGCACCTTTCTCGAGCATGGTCTTGACTTCGGCCTGAAGGGCCAGCCCCTTTGCCGATCCCGTGGCATAGGAGCTCAACGACACTGGATTCGCTGTCAGGGGAGGTTGAGATGTTGTGAACGGGACGCGATAACCTTGGCCGATCACAGAGACCGTCCAAGCATCGGCCCCGTGTTGCTGCCACCTGCGGACGCAACGCTGAAGGCATCCCCCCACAGGCGGACATGCAGGGGGACTGCCACCCCTAGGGCTTGCGGCCGCGGCCGCCACCCCTAGGAGTCTTGCCTTCCCTGGACGACTTACCGCCCCTCTTGACCTTGGCTGGAAAGGGCTGGGGCTTAGACACCCCTTTCTTAGCTGCCGGTGCCTGTTTGGGAGCCTTACGAGGCTGTTGCTGCTGTTGTGGCGGGGCTGGAGGCTTATAGGGCCGAGTTGTAAGGGCCCTGTGGAGGAGGGAGTCCGTGCTGGATTTCCTCCACCTCTCAGCCGTTCGCTCCATGTCTTGAGGCTCAAACAGGCTCTCCCCCAGAAGGGAAGCATGTCGGAGCCTACACACATCTACGGCGGGGACCTTCGGATGGAATCTCTCGGACACAGCATCGCGACGCTTCAACACCGAGTTGGCCCACAGGGTGGTAACCTGGTGCGCCAAAAACTCGATGGAGCGGGTGCCCGAGAGCAAGGAGGTCTCTAGGGCCTTCCTATTGGTCTCCTTGGACAAGTCCTCCGATCGCAATAGGATGCCCAGAGATCCTAGCCAGAAGTCCAGCCACGAAGTGGCCTGCATGGCACACTTAGCGACCTTCTCGTGGTTAAGGATCTCTGCCGCCGAGAACGACACCTGCCGGGCAGAGTGTTTCTCAAGGGGAACTCCCTTCGCCAGCTCCTCCACAGAGTGATGGAGAGGAAGGGCGAGGTTGTGCTCACGCAGGATCTCGAAATACCTCCTCTGCTGGAGGCGAGGAGGAGGGATGAGCTTGTTCCCGGCAGTGGAACAACTGGTCTTAGGGGCCTTCCGAACGTCAAACACTTCATCCAGAATCGTGTCTTTGCCTTCACGGGGGGCGATGACTGGATCCGTAAGCCTGTTAAGTTGCCTTATCAGGCTTAGGACCTGCCAGAAGGCATGTTCGGATTCTTGCTGTTCTCCTCCCTGCGGGCTGGCAGCTAAGTCTCCTGCCCCAGGAATCTCTTCCTGGGGTGATACGTGGACATTCCCCTGGGTAGTCGTGGGTTCCTGACGAATCCTTGCAGAGGATTTAGGGACGGTCTTGGAATCCTTGGATTCCCTCCTGGGAGGGATATAGGATCCCAACAACGAGGTTCGAGGGGCCCCTTCCTCACGAGACGATTCTCCTGCCTGAAGCGAAGTCTCCCCCCCTGGTGCCGAGGGGAAGACTACCGCCCCACTGGACTCACCTGAGGACGGAAAGGCCTCGTTCACGGGAGAAGGAGAGAGTACTCGTGCAGGAGAAGGGACCTTCGCGACCGACCCCTTAGGAACCAACTTCGCCCTGGGGAAAGTCACCAACTTCGCCCTGGGGAAAGTCACCACGAAGTCCACTCCTCTCTTTCTCTTCAGCGTAGGAGAGACAGCCGTTGGTTTGTTACCCTGGCCGGCGAGTGCTGATTTCATAACCCTCACTAATGCCCGTGCCAGAGGACCAAACCAAGTCTGCTGCTCCAAGGACACAGAGTCCAAAATCCTCGCTAAAGGGAAAGGGATCGGGCGATCCTTTGGAGTGGACACGACGGTACCTGCCTGAAAAGAAGGTGGGGAAGAATGATGTACTAACCTCTCCTCGTCCTGCACTACCAACCTGTGTTTGGATGGAGGTGATCCCGAGTGCCGTCTGGGAGCACGCGTTCCTGCTGCTACCACCGGCTGCGGAATTCACCGCGAACGATGGTCGCGCGCGAGGGCGAATGGTCGCGCGGGCGAGCGGTCGCGCAGGCGAGTGGGCGCGAGGGTGGGCAGGTAAATGAACGCGTGTCCGAGGCGACGAACGCAAGCATTGGCGCGACGGCGAGGGAACGCGCTGCCGTGTAGGTGAGGAAGATCGCTGGCGATGTAGATCCACAGGCGATCGATGACGAGCTGGTGAGTGCAGTCGCTCAAGTTGGCGATGGCGCGATGTGGCATGTCGACGCACTGGCGTGCGATGGTGAGCAGCATGCGCAGGTGAATGACCGCGTAATGGTAAGCGATGGCGAGCAGCATGCGCAAGTGAATGATCGCGTGATGGGGTGCGATGGTGATCAGCATCCGCAGGAGGGCGATCGTGCAGGGGCGAGCGATGGCGAGCAGCATGCGCAGGAGGGCGATCGCGTGATGGCGAGCGATGGCGAGCAGCATGCGCAGGTGGGCGATCGCGTGATGGGGTGCGATGGTGATCAGCATCCGCAGGAGGGCGATCGTGCAGGGGCGAGCGATGGCGAGCAGCATGCGCAGGAGGGCGATCGTGCAATGGCGAGCGATGGCGAGCAGCATGCGCAGGCGGGCGATCGCGCGATGGTGAGCTAGAAGCTGGCGAACCATGTTCCTTCAGGAGCATTGGAGAACGTTGGCGCGCTAGCTGTCGCTGTTGTATAGGCGATACTAAGATCGCCTGTGCGCGCTGGCAAGCAGGTGAACGCTGGCGAGGAGGTAATCGCTGGCGCGTAGGTGATCACTGGCGAGCAGAAGGTCGACGCGTGTCATGTGAAAGGACAGGTGGCGCGGCGCGTTTACGAGCAGGAACTGGGAGATCGCTGGCGCGTTGGCGAACATGTGTTTTTGACACACGCGCAGCACGATGTTGCGTAGCCACAGGACCAGGCAGATGGTGAGCAGGGAGTTCAGCAGGAACTAAAGGGTGGTCAGAGACCGCAGGGCGATGGTCCTCAAATGAGCGCTGACGCTCGGAAGAGAGCCGACGAGAAGGAGAGCGCTGGCGAGGGGGGCAAACATCAGGAGAGAGCCGACGAGCAGGAGAGCGCTGGCGAGCAGGAGAGCGCTTGTGTGCTAGCACTGCTCGCGTAAGGGAAGGATCCCTTAGCCCAGAAGGGACCGTTGCCCGTCGGGTGACGAGTTCTCCAGAAGGCGAAGATCTGGCAGGAGATGATGAGCGGTCTGCAGAGAGGTTCAAGGAGGGCGGAGCTGTAGGTTGAGGCTGACGAGGAGAGTCCCCCCCGGAGGATGAAGACCCAAAAAGGCGCCTCTTAGTCCCCCTGTAAGGGGAAGGGAGGCCCTTGTGGCGTAGCGGACGGTGAGCCTTACGGCGGAGGCGGCCTCGGGGAAGATCGTCGGGACCATCGATCCTCCGAAGGGGAGTCTCCGTTAAAGCACTTCCCTCAGAAGAAAGCTGAGCAGCAGCCGAGACCGAAGGACTCACTTCCCCCTTCGAAGGATGTACGGAAGGAGGAGGAGAGCCTTTAGCAACATCACCCGCAACAGCACCTGCGGCGGAAGGCCCAGCCACGTCGGAGGCTTCTGTCACCACGACGTCGACAATAGACAGAGGGTCTACCTCTGCTACCGCCGGCGACTGCTTAACAGCGGCCCCCAACGGGACAAGGTCAATAAGAGCGACCCTGGAGGGCAAGCCCTTAAGCCCCAAGGACGACCAAATCTGTAAAAGATCATCACTGGATAAGGCATTATCAATAACCTCCCCCGGAGGAGGAGGGGGAACCGCCTAGCTATGGGAGGCGACGCCCTCTCCCCCCACCGAAGGTCGGGAAACAGAACAAGGGCCTGCGCTCCCACTCGGCCGACTCTCCTTAGGAGGCGGACGAGGGGGAGCTTCGGAGGAGGTTTGGGCGGCGGAAGAAGAGTCCCGAGAACCTTCCTCCTTCAAGGCTAACCCCAGAGGAGAACGGTCTCTCTTGGACTTCTTCTTACGCCGACGGCCAAACCTCTCCCACTGGGAGGCAGACCACTCCCTGCACTCACGGCACATGTTCTCCTGGTCACACCGTCGGCCCCGACATTGAGGGCAGAGGGTGTGCAGATCCGTATTTACGTCCGACATGAAAGTCCCACAAGGACGACCGGCAACTCCAGGGCATGTACGCATTGTAAAGAAATAACTGAAGGTCAACTTCCAACCAACACACACGCTGAAAAGAAAAAGCAGAAAATTAAAGGCTGTCACGAGGGCGATGAGTAGACACGTCTGATCACCGCCGAGCCAAAAGTGAAGTGAAGCAAGTCACCGGTGTGTGGAGGGGGGAGGGGTAGCAAGCTACCCTTCCCCACCCCCCGCTAACTAGCGCGGGGGTAATTAACCCTCGTTAAAACTATTGGCTCGTCATTTCAGCTGCGCTAAAAGGTAAACCCTCTGTAAATAGCGTGGTTTGTATTTTGGTTACGGAACAAATACTCTATTAACAGTTATTTTCAAGCACATTTACACTGACAAGAAAAATTCATTTAAAAACTTCAATCAATTATTATGAATGGTAAGTTTAACTCGATGAAACTGTAAGAAAAATATGAGAGAATCAATACTTACATCGACATTTGCACCTTTTTCTAAGAGATATCTAATTACATCAGACTGGCCGTAATCTGAAGCTAAACAAAGAGGAGGTCGACCTTCAATAGCAACATTAACATCGGTTCCTTGCTGCGTGGGAGAAAAAAAAATTCAAGTCAATCATATAAAATTCATAGTTTGGTGTTTAATCAAAGACTAGTGCGCTCATTTTAAATATTTTCTACTGTGATGCAGTAGTTGACTAATGAACAATAATTAGATAATGACAAATTTGTAATTTCTATTTTTCCTAACTATACAAACCTGGGTTCTTTACTGAACATATATGTTTCAACATGAGCTGGAATCTAGCCATAAACTTTCGTGCGAGGTGTAAACGACTCTCCACTAGTTAGCGAGGGGCAGACCGACCACCTCGCTTACACACTCACCCAGTTAAATACCTCACTTTTGATTGCAAACAAATTACTTCCAAATTTGTAATTTGTTCCTACAAAAATACAAACCTTTCGTTCTTTACTATGGAGACAGAGAGGCACCCTTAGGCAAGTGGACGTCCAAAACCCAACTGGCAAGGAACTTGATCCGGGGTACAGCTGAGCTCAATATGTGTTAGTGTCTCTATCAGTAACAGTAGAAGGTCTGACTACCATTCTTACTTGGGGGCCATTTTGGGGCCACTAGTCAATTAGTCGTGTTGAGCTAGGGAGTGGTTCGAACTCAATTCAGGAAGCTACTCATTAAGTAGAACGACAGAAAAGCATAGACATCCAGGCCATCCCATGGATGTTGGAACGTGTCCTCGAACGCTGCTTCCAGGTCTGGCACCGGTGACCAGTAGACTTGGAGCTTGTGGTTCAGTGACGTAAATAGGTGAATTGTCGGCAAACCCTACAAACTCAGGATCTTGGTCACTATCCAAGGATTCAAGGACTATTTGGAACCAACCACATTTCACCCTCAGTTTGTCTGCTACAATGTTTTTTCTGCCTAGATGTCCGTAATCGAAATGAGCACTGACCACTTGAGGATTTCTATTCCTGGCTGGCAAAGTTGCAGTGGCACAGAACCTTCTTCCTTGTTCACATATGCCACTCATCAACACCACCAAGTGACCAACTAAAAGAGGTCAACAGTGTTGGAGTGCCTGAAGAGCTGCTCGCAGCTCCAGCATGTTTATATGGCATAGACAAACTGCATGTACCACTATCCAGATGCCATATGCAGGCGTAGGTGTGCACCCCAACCTTCCTTTGACGCGTCTGTGAACAAGAGCTCCGGAAAGGCTTCATAAGGGATGAGTCCCTTAGAAAGTTTGTTTCTTCTAGACACCATCATAGGTCTCGCTTGGCCTGTTCCCTTATCAGAACCAAAGAAAGAGGGTGGTTGAGATGTTAGGACCCATGACCCTTCGAACATATGTGAAGGTGACTATTTGGAATAAGACGTTCCAGGGATACTCTACTACCTCTACTAATAAGTTAGCAGTTGGAGCTAACAAAGGATGGGGAGTACCAAAGACTGTGTCGATGTCCCCTCCGAAGTAAATAAGTCTTTGTTCTGGCACTGGGATGGACTTCTTGAAATATGTTATTTTTATTAGTAAAATAAATTTTTGAATATATTTACCCGATAATCATGTAGCTGTCAACTCCGTTGCCCGACAGAATTCTACGGGAGGGATACGCCAGCTATCACAATACTAGAAGGGGGTGTACTCACCAGCGCCACCTATGGCCAGGTACTATAGTACTTCTTGTTGACACCTCCTCAATTTTTCCTCGGTCCACTGGTTCTCTATGGGGAGGAAGGGAGGGTCAATTAAATCATGATTATCGGGTAAGTATATTCAAAAATTTATTTTACTAATAAAAATAACATTTTTCAATATTAAACTTACCCGATAATCATGTAGCTGATTCACACCCAAGGGGGTGGGTGAAAACCAGTGTACAAGATTAAAGGATAGCCAAGTATCCCGTATTTCATATAATCAGTTATCTCAAAATAACAATGAAATAATAAGTACCTGGTAAGGAAGTCGACTTGAACCGTTACTCTGCCTTTTTTAAAAGTTCGTCTTCCTTACTGAGCGCAGCGTTCCTCTTAGGAGGCTGAATCAACTCTAAGGTGTTAAAGTATATAGGGCTGCAACCCCTACTAAAGGACCTCTACACAACCTCTAACCCAGGCGCTTCTCAAGAACGAATTGACCACCCGCCAAATCAAAAGGATGCGGAAGGCTTCTTAGCCTACCGTAACAACCATAAAAACAACAATAAAAGCATTCAAGAGAAAGGTTAAAAAAGGTTATGGGATTAAGGGAATGTAGTGGCTGAGCCCTCACCTACTACTGCACTCGCTGCTACGAATGGTCCCAGGGTGTAGCAGTTCTCGTAAAGAGACTGGACATCTTTAAGATAAAATGATGCAAACACTGACTTGCTCTTCCAATAGGTTGCATCCATTATGCTCTGCAGAGAACGGTTTTTATTAAAGGCCATCGAAGTAGCTACGGCTCTCACTTCGTGGGTCCTTACCTTCAGCAAAGCAAGGTCTTCCTCCTTTAAGTGAGAATGGGCTTTTCTAATCAGAAGCCTTATATAATACGAAACTCCGTTTTTGGACATGGGTCTCAAGGTTTCTTGATTGCACACCATAAGGCTTCTGACTGTCCTCGAATAGGTTTTGACCTATTAAGATAAAATTTCAGAGCTCTGACAGGGCAAAGAACTCTCTCTAGCTCGTTACCTACCATGTTGGAGAGGCTAGGTATTTCAAACAATCTAGGCCATGGACGTGAAGGAAGTTCATTCTTAGCTAAGAATCCAAGCTGTAAAGAACATGTTGCAGATTCGGATGTAAACCCAATGTTCTTGCTGAAGGCATGAACCTCACTGACTCTTTTAGCTGTTGCAAGGCAGATGAGAAAAAGTGTCTTGAGGGTAAGGTCCTTGAAGGAAGCTGACTGGAGAGGTTCGAACCTAGGTGACATAAGGAACCTTAAGACTACGTCTAAATTCCACCCTGGAGTGGGTAGACAACGTCCTTTAGAAGTCTCAAAAGACTTAAGGATGTCTTGAAGGTCCTTGTTGGAAGAAAGGTCCAAACCTCTGTGGCGGAGAACTGAAGCCAACATACTCCTGTACCCTTTAATCGTAGGAGTCGAAAGGGATCTGTCATTCCTAAGGTGTAAAAGGAAGTCAGCTATTTGGGTCACAGAGGTATTGGTAGAGGAAACTGCATTGGCTCTACACCAGCTACGGAAGACTTCCCACTTGGACTGGTAGACTCTACGAGTGGATATCCTCCTTGCTCTGGCAATCGCACTGGCTGCCTCCTTCGAAAAGCCTCTAGCTCTAGCTTATCTTTCGACAGTCTGAAGGCAGTCAGTCGAAGAGCGTGGAGGTTTGGGTGCAACCTGTCTACGTGAGGTTGACGTAGAAGGTCCACTCTTAGAGGGAGAGTCCTGGGGACGTCGACCAGCCATTGAAGTACCTCTGTGAACCATTCTCTTGCAGGCCAAAGGGGAGCAACCAGCGTCAGCCGTGTCCCTTCGTGCGAGATGAACTTCTGAAGGACTTTGTTTATGATCTTGAACGGTGGGAATGCGTAAAGGTCGAGATGGGACCAGTTCAGCAGGAAAGCATCCACATGAACTGCTGCTGGGTCTGGAACTGGGGAACAGTACAAGGGAAGTCTCTTGGTCATGGAGGTGGCAAACAGATCTATTGTCGGCTGACCCCACAAGGTCCAAAGTCTGTTGCATACGCTCTTGTGGAGGGTCCACTCCGTGGGGATGACCTGATCCCTTCTGCTTAGGCGATCTGCTGAGACGTTCATGTTTCCCTGAATGAACCTCGTAACTAGGGTGAGGTTTAGACCTCTTGACCAAATGAGGAGGTCCCTTGCTATCTCGTATAGGCTCCTCGAATGGGTCCCTCCTTGCTTGGAGATGTAAGCCAAGGCTGTGGTGTTGTCGGAGTTCACCTCCACCACCTTGCCTAGCAGGAGGGACTTGAAGTTCAACAGGGCTAAATGAACTGCTAGAAGCTCCTTGCAGTTGATGTGGAGCGATTCCTGTTCCTTGTTCCACGTCCCCGAGCACTCCCGTCCGTTCAAGGTCGCGCCCCAGCCCGAGTCCGATGCATCCGAGAAGAGATGAAGATTGGGGGTCTGAATCGCCAACGATAGGCCCTCCCTGAGAAGGAGATTGGTCTTCCACCACAAGAGTGTGGTCTTCATCTCTTTGGTGACTGGGATAGAGACTGCTTCGAGCGTCAAACCCTTGTCCCAATGAGCTGCTAGATGGAACTGAAGAGGGCGGAGGTGGAGTCTCCCTAGCTCGACGAACAGGGCCAGCGATGAAAGGGTCCCTGTGAGACTCATCCACTGTCTCACCGAGCAACTGCTCCTCTTCAGCATGCTCATGATGCAATCTAGGGCTTGACTTATCCTTGGGGCCGATGGAAAAGCCCGAAAAACCTGACTCCGAATCTCCATTCCCAGGTACACAATAGATTGGGAGGGAATGAGCTGGGACTTTTCTAGATTGACTAAAAGACCCAGTTCCTTGGTCAAGTCTAAAGTCCATTTGAGACTCTCCAGACAGCGACGACTCGTGGAAGCTCTCAACAGCCAGTCGTCTAAATAAAGGGAGGCTCTGATGTCCGATAAGTGGAGGAACTTTGCTATATTCCTCATCAGATGCGTAAACACCAAAGGAGCTGTGCTTAGGCCAAAACACAGGGCTTGGAATTGGTAGACAACCTTTCCGAAAACGAATCTCAGGAAAGGTTGGGAGTCTGGATGAATAGGAACGTGAAAGTATGCATCTTTCAGGTCCAACGAGACCATCCAGTCCTCCTGCCTGACCGCTGCTAGGACCGACTTCGTCGTCTCCATCGTGAACGTCTGCTTGATGACAAAAGCATTGAGCGCGCTGACGTCCAGCACCGGTCTCCAACCTCCTGTCTTCTTGGCCACCAGAAAGAGACGGTTGTAGAAGCCCGGGGATTGATGGTCCCGGACTATAACCACTGCCTTCTTCTGTAACAGGAGCGACACCTCCTGGTGCAACGCTAGCCTCTTGTCCTTCTCTTGGTAGTTGGGAGAGAGGTTGATGGGAGATGTGGTCAGAGGGGGTTTGCGGCAGAATGGAATCCTGTAACCCTCCCTCAGCCAACTGACAGACTGGGTGTCTGCACCTCTCTTTTCCCAGGCTTGCCAGAAGATCTTGAGTCTGGCTCCTACTGCTGTCTGGAGAGGAGGAGAGTCAGTTTTTGCCTCTAGAAGTCTTGGAACCTTTCCTAGACTTGCTCCTGGAAGTGTCTGGACGGGAGCTTCCTCGGCTGGGGGCTCTACCACGAAAGGGCGGAATAAACCTCGTAGCAGGAGTATCAGCCACTGGGGTGCGATAAGTCCTGGGGACTGAGGTAGCAACCTTAGTCTTACGAGCAGATGAGGCCACAAGATCGTGGGTGTCCTTTTGTATCATGGCCGCAGACAAGTCCTTAACAAGCTCTTCAGGGAACAAGAACTTGGAGAGCGGAGCGAAAAGGAGTTGAGACCTTTGACAAGGTGTGATGCTGGAGGAAAGGAAAGAACAAAGCTGCTCCCTTTTCTTAAGCACTCCTGATACAAACATCGAAGCAAGCTCACCAGATCCATCCCTAATAGCCTTATCCATGCAGGACATTAAGAGCATGGCTGAGTCCTTGTCCGCAGGAGAGGTCTTCTTGCTAAGGGCTCCCAGGCACCAGTCTAGGAAATTAAATATCTCAAAGGCTCTAAATACACCCTTAAGGAAGTGATCTAGGTCTGAGAAGGTCCAGCAGACCTTAGAGCGCCTCATTGCTGTTCTACGAGGAGAGTCTACCAAACTTGAGAAGTCAGCCTGGGCAGAGGCAGGAACCCCCAAGCCTGGTTCCTCTCCTGTGGCATACCAAACGCCCGCTTTAGAAGTGAGCTTAGTCGGAGGAAACATGAATGAAGTCTTTCCCAGTTGCTGCTTAGACTGCAGCCACTCTCCTAAAATCCTTAACGCTCTCTTAGAGGACCTTGCAAACACGAGCTTAGTATAGGTCGACTTGGCTGGCTGCATGCCCAGCGAAAACTCAGATGGCGGAGAGCGGGGAGTAGCAGAGAAAAAGTGGTCTGGATAAACCTCTCTGAACAGAGCCAAGACCTTACGAAAGTCAATAGGAGGCGGAGAAGACTTGGATTCATCCACGTCTGATGAGGGATCCAGGTGTGCAGCCTCATCATCAGAAACCTCATCACCAGAGAGTAGCGCAGTGAGAGGTAAGGTATGCTGAACAGCAGAGTCTACACGAGCGGGAGCAAAAACGCTTGTGGTTACATCAAGTCTCTGTTGAGGCAACACCTGAGGCTCAGGCTGCAAAGGCTGGTCAAAAGAAGTAGCAGAAGGTAGGCGCATGGGTGGAGGAGGTTGACTCCTGGCATGAGTGACTTGACTCAACAGTTGCGGTTGCTGTAAGGTTGATGGATGCGCAGTAGCAGGTTCCTGAGGAACGAGTTGAGGTTCCTGAGGTGTGAGCTGTGAGCGTTCAGGTAGTGGTTGCGCAGAACGCAGTAATTGTCTCGCGAGTTGAGGTTCCTGAGGCGCAAGGCTAAGGTGTTGAGGTTCTCGCCTTGAGGAGGGTTGAGGTCGCTGCAGCGAGAGCTGAGGAGCCTGCCTCATGGATGGGAGAGGTTGTTGTACCTCAAGAGAGTGTTGCCTCACTGGTGGAACCGCAAGTGGAAGCGGAGGAAGTAAGGTAAAAGCTTCCTGTTCCCATTGCTGAGGTTGCCTTAAGGAAGGCGGAGGTAGCTGCACACCGCTGGAAACTGGCAACTCAGTACGTGGTAAGGTATCCTGAGGAGCCTCAACATCGTACGCCTGGCAGACAGGACTGCGGTCAGGCGGAGCGATCGCAGGAGAAGGTGTAACCTTCTCCGCCTGACACTCACGCATCAGGACCGCAAGTTGTGACTGCATGGATTGCAGTAGAGTCAACTTGGGGTCGGCAGACACTAAGGTCTGCTGAGGCGAAACCTTAACAGAAGAGCTCTGTTGCGGCAGCACCTTACTCCTTTTAGGAGGAGTGCATTCAACAGATGACTGCGGCGAGTCAGAGCTGATCCAATGACTGCAGCCAGGTTGAGATCTTGAGGTCTGGACTCTGCGTTTGAGCGGTCTTGAGACCTGAGTCCAACGTTTCCTTCTTGACATATCTACAGCAGACGTGTAAAAGACGGGCTCAATCGTCTGCGGGTGGGAGTGACGGTCTCTGGAAGACACGCCCGCAACCACCGAGGATACTTCCGTGCGCCGATCAAGGCCTGCCGAACCCTTTTGCCCTTCGACATTGCTTCTCCCCTGGGCTTGGGAGCTTGCAAGAGGTCCCGGACTGGGAGGACGACTGGCACGCACAGAAGTACCCTCACGCACCACACTGGCACTGACACTAGCACTTGGCACTGCACTGACACTAGCACTCGTCACAGCACTGGCACTATTACCTCCCACTGCACTCTTGACCTTAAGTTCCTTGACTTCGGCCATAAGAGACTTATGATCACTCACCACCGATTCAACTTTGTTACCTAAAGCTTGAATGGCACTCAAAATAACAGACATATCAGGTTGAGGGCCAATAGTAGGTTCGGGGGTAGCCACTACAGGGGGAGGAAAAGGTAGGGGATCATGAGATGAGGAAAAAAGTGAAGAGCGAGAAGAACTCCTCCTAACTCTCTCTCTCTCTAACTTGGTTGAGTACTTAAGAAATCGGACAAAATCAAGTTCCGAAAGTCCGGCGCATTCCTCACATCGATCTTCCAACTGACAGGGTCTTTCCCTACAGTCAGAACAAGCGGTGTGAGGATCTACCGAGGCCTTCGGAATACGCCTATTACAAGACCTACATCGTCTATGGGGTGGGGCTTGTGAAATGTCAGACATCTTGAATTCAAAGAGTTAGCCAAGTGGGGATTCCAAATCAAGCAAAAAGATCGTTAACCATAAATCAGAACTAAATAATAGCTATCTAAGCTAAAAGAGAAGTTTTCCAGTAAAGCGACAGCCGAAATCTGAGAGAAATACTTCACCAAATAGCCGTGAAAATACTCCAAGATCATAAGCGTATCCCAGAACGTCTTGCCGGAAGCACGACAGAGGAAAAATTGAGGAGGTGTCAACAAGAAGTACTATAGTACCTGGCCATAGGTGGCGCTGGTGAGTACACCCCCTTCTAGTATTGTGATAGCTGGCGTATCCCTCCCGTAGAATTCTGTCGGGCAACGGAGTTGACAGCTACATGATTATCGGGTAAGTTTAATATTGAAAATTTCCAAAATCCCTAGATCGTGACAAAACAAAAGGAGTCTAACTCAGCGAAGAAGGGTTTCCTTCGAGTTCGCCAAGATCACCTAATTGTCCAGACATCGCAGGAGACGAATGCCACTGGCCTGAAACAGAGTACAGTACCTTGAACTGGTAAACTTACCTCGTCACAACAAAGCACAGGTCCTTCCTGGAGGCAGGATGGATAGGGATCTGGAAGTACGTGTCTTTGAGGTCTACTGTCATCATGATGTCCAAGGGTCTAATTGTTTGCCTGACTATTGCAGCGGTCTCTATTTTGAACAGCATTTGTAGCATAAACATGTTTAAGGCTGAAAGGTCAATGAATGGTCTCCAGCCTCCTGACGCCTTTTCAACACGAATGAGTTGACTGGAGAAGCCTGAGAAGGCATCGTCCACCTCTTGGAGAGCGCCCTTCTCCAGCATAACCTGAACTTCCATCATAAGTGCTATGACTTTTGTTGATCTTCGGGGATAGGATGATGAAGTTGCTGCTGGTGGAATTAGGTTAAGGCGAGAGCTAATATAACGGAGGAGGCCTCCAGATCGAGGGACGTCTACCATTCATCTATCTGCCTCATAATACCACCACCCCCACCCTTTGGATTGCAGGCATCCTCCCACAGATAGTATTGTGGGAGGATTGATAGCCTAATGAGACTGTTATCCACGTTCTTCCCCCCTATGTTAGCCTTACTCTTGGCTGATTCATGCTCTGCTTCAGAATTTATGGAATGAGGCGGGCGTCATTTCTTTGAGAAGGCCTCCGAGCCTGCCTACCTGGTGTTGGTGCTGTTTGACCAGAAAAGGAGGCAGACTGCGGTTGAAGGAAGGACACTGCCCTACGTAGTAGTAAGTTCTGGTTGGCTTTCTTCCCCTTTTCGGTAACTGCTTCAACTTCCTCTGTACGAAAATGAGAAGATTCCTTTAGCGAGGCATTCTTCAGGGCCAGAGTTTCCTTTCGACAAATCTGACTGTGAAATTTTGAGGTTACAGCATCGCCAATCTCCAGGACCCAGTTCGCTCATTAGTTGGCAATTTAGTGGGTTAGGAACTCTACAGCTATAGTTCCCGTTAGGACCGTTGAGGGCAACTTTCTTATCCTTATCGGACAAGACAAGTAGCCGACCGTGCCTGTCCAATAGTCTATCCAGGAGGCAGCTTCAACAGTCGCAATGGCTGTGTTTTCTATACAGTACTTAACGTCTCAGTCGAAGTGAATGTGATGGGGTGAGAGACTAAGCAATCCACCACGACACCTCGGGGCAACGTGGCCACTGCAGGATCCATAAGTAAGGGGAAGGAGAAGCCTCCTGAGCGCGGTAATATTTACTCTGCGAAGAGAAAGTGGGAGGATCTCCCCACCTTCATGAAATCCTCCTTGAAGAGACCTGGGAGTCCACCTTGTCTAGCACTTTCACAACGAGGACTGACCATGGAAGCTCTAAGGGAGGTTTGGCATCCTGAGACGCAAGGCAAAGACAATCGATGGGGCTTTCATCCCCTGGGGAGGAGAGTAATGTGAATCTCCCACATTAGTCATTAACTTGTAGATGCAGTTTCAGACCTGCAAGAAAGTCTAATCCAACTCTCCTTATGTGTCCATTGCTATAGAGGGGCAGCCAGTTGAGGAAGGGAGCAGTCAGATTCGTTGGAGTCATCGAAATTGTGGTCATCCTTCTCTGGTACCGTACCCAGCCGGTCTCGAGAGGGGTCAAAGTCTATGTAGGTTTCTCTCTCCTCTCTCCTGGGAGGAGACTGAAGCAGAGAGGGACTAGCAGCTGCAATCCTTCTAAGGTCTCCTGGGTCTTGGGGCTCCTTGTGAAGCCTAGGGTCTATCAGAGAAAGGGGAGGGGTGAGTACACGGACATCTCCTATCCCTGGAATTTTCAGAATGGTCCACCAATGGTCTAGGTCTATCCTGGTACGGAGCAGAGTGATGGTCTGCTTTGTCGTTCCTTCGCCCCCAAGGAGTGACAAACTCTATCGGCGATAACCGGTAGTTATCAACCAGGATTATCTCTCTGGGTGACAAAGAACCCAGATGAGTACGAGGTTGATGGTTGCCTCTTGGGGAGTCTCTTGTTGCCTTTTGTTGTGCTGTCAGGGGTTGCCGAGCCTAACTAGCAGGGCACGATGTCCAAATCCTTAAAACGAGACATGGCCTATTGAGGGCTGCATGCCTTGGACCTCTTTGTGATGAATCCCTACAAAGATCCTCCTGGCTGTCATATCTGTAATCAGCAGGCATTGGCATAGCGCATCTAGGGGATACACGTTTGGGCGATGCTCGTCTAGGTGATGCTTTCGATGCCCGTCTAGGTAATGTGCATCTGAACGAAGAGTATTGGGGCGAGGTGTTGGGGTGAAGCGTATTTGGGTGAATTGAGTCTGGGTTAGGTGCGTCTCGGTGAAACGGGTTGAGGTGCATTTGGACGAAGAACGTCTGGGTGAAGTGCGTCTGGGAGGCATTCTGGGGGAGGCACGTCTGGATGTAGTGAATATGGGCGAGACATGTCTGGATGAGGCATGTTTGGGAGTGTCATGTTTGATGTGGTGCATCTAGTTAAGGTGTGTTTAGGCGAGACACGTGACATTAAGGAACGTGTAGGAGTCGCATCTAATTGAGGCACGTCTAGGAGAGGCAGGTGAGGTTAAGATGGGCGTAGGAGTTGCATTTGGTTGAGGAGGAGAGGAATGAGATTAACGCATGTGTAGATGTCACATCTGGTTAAGGCAAGTGAGGTTAAGGTGCATATAGGGGTCACATCTGGTTGAGGCTCATCATTTAGTTTCCTCTGACTCTGGACAAGAAGGGATGGCCAAAGGTTTCCTTGTAATCTTGCGCACACGCTCGGGAGAGGTAGAGTGCTGCTCAGGTGGAGGGAACCTTCTCCTGTGGAAGTGATGATCAGGTGTCCTTCGAAGTGGCAGGGTATTCAGGCAAAGGAACTCACCCTCGTTTGAGGTCCTTCACATTTTGCGTTTCACTAAGGAAGGGCACTTAGTACAGATGTCTCCTTCGGTGGTCTCTGGTAGTGGTCCAGAGGCAAAGGCGGATGATGTAGGGAACATTAGGCCACCGAGGAGGGATTCCTTCCTCTGGGCTCTACTATATTGTCCTCGAGGTAACCACCTTCACCAGCCGCTCCTTGGATGGAGGATCTTGAAGTCACTCGGAGGGCTACAACAGTCGTAAGGCATCATCAATCTGAAAAGCAGAAGGCTCACCCCAGGAAGGAGAGACTCACATTTCACATAGGGAGGCGGGAAGGTCTCCCTACCTCGAGGTTTGCTCCAAAGTTAAAGGATCACCACTCTAACCTAAATGGCCTCCACTAGAGATTGACGGAGAAGGGTCAAAGGGCGACGTACCGGGGATTAAACGGAGTTGGGACTTCTTTGACTTTGAGGACACCAAAGGTAAAGAATCCATTTTGGACTTCCTCTTCCATCTCCTGCCATACTTTTCCCACTGGGAGGGCAACGACTCCCAACACTCATCACGAGGGGGAGGCCTGTTTGAAGGGGGCGTCCTTGCAGGCAGGACACAAAAGGTGTGTATTCATCTCCTTGGAGCTCATGAAGGTGCTTCATGTCTTGTCCAACATACCCAGACATTTCCGCAACTCCAGGCATCCCCACAAAAGACCCAAAGTAGCTAACACTTTGGAAGAACAAAAAGAAAAGATATCTATTTCTTTTCTTTTTCTTTTTTCTATATTATGGCTATGGGAACGTCTGTTTTCACTGACGGCAGCTATCAAAGTGACTGCTCAGTGAGCAGTGGGGTGAGGATTTCCCAAGTCCTCGTTGTTAACTACCGACCAACTGTTTACGACTCGTTATAAAATTTGGGGTGTATGTAGGATAGCGGCCACCTGTATGTATTATTATGACTAACTTACAATACAGCTGTGTAAGAGGGGGCCGCAGGTCCACCATTAGGTATATAGGTAAGGACAGGGCTTGTAGCTTAGGTTGGGGGGGGAAAGTTTACGCCCATTTTTAATCAATACATGAGGAACTGGCCGCTGATATACAAAGGCACCTAAAATTTTAACTGCCGTGTTTTCAAGCTTCGCTAATATCTCTCCTATGTAAAGGAAAAAGGTTTGTATTAATACTGGAACAAATTTTCTATTGCATGAAAATCCGGTGTTAGTTGAAAATTTTATTTTACCAAATATTTAACCAAGATATACAGTTTATATAGCATACAATAATCGTTACAGAAAATAAATTTGGTATAAGGTGTATTCTATGGCATTTTGCAAGACAATAACTGGTAGCAACCCAATATTTTTGAGTTATAGGGGGTTGACTAGCATAACTTAAGGAACTACGGATTTCCAGTCTTTAACGTCATCAAAAACAATAAAAACATCACTAAATACACCCTATACCAGTCTAAATTTATGTCATTGATACTAAATTATTGAAACATGGTAGTTTATGGGAGGAAAATGGGTCAATTGCTATAACTCACAAACCGAGTTACCTCCAGATATCATAATAGTTCAAAATACCAGAATCTTTGTAGAACGCCGGGCCTTTCCGACATGTAAAAAATAGCCTTTCTTTTCATCCTATTTTCTTGGGAGCCGTTCATATCCGTTGTACTTCAGACAAACACGTCACTTGAGTTACGGGTGGAGTGGTCCATCAAATTAAAACTATTTTATCAATTACAGTATTAGTCTTTGCTCCGCTCGCTCAGCTAACATTATCTCCATGCTCCTCGATTCCAGTAAGCAGTGCATGTTGCGCCAAGCGTGTTAACCTCGTGACTAAGTATTTTGGCAATATTTTAAATATCTGATTAAATCACTTAGTTTAATTGGTCTTATCTTCGCCGCGGCTTACTTCGCTTGCAATTTAACATTATTTACATGCTCTTCTGGTCTGGCAAGCAGTATGTGTTGCACTACAATTGTTATCCATATGGGATAATATTTTGGCAGTTTTCATACAGACTTAGCTTCTATTTCTCTACATCGGGATAAATATATCAAAACAGAAGCTCCTACCCTACCCTAAAGATAACTTTAATAAGAGCTTGGCTTAAATGCCTTGTATATCTCAATATTGAAAAAACTAAACATGAGGTTATGAATGTCAAATGTTGGGACTTACAACAGAAACACCACCTATAAGAATTTTTCTGAACTGTGCAAAAGGCATTTCTCATGGCAGGTGTCAAGATGAAAACGGTAGTAACAAAATGAAAATTTTTAATTAAAATCTGGGAGCCTTTGTACATTAGCGGCCAGTTCCTCCCGTGCATTAAAAATGGACACCATTTAACGTTATCTTCCCCCCTAACCTAACCTACACCCTGCGACTTCCCTTACACTGCTGTACTCCTAGTCGGCCGTCATCATACATACAAGTGGCCGCAATCATACTCTCCAAAATCTTCAACTATGTCAATAGCGGCTGCCGACAATATGATATGGTATTTAAAATGTTGTACTTAAAAAGATCTATTAGGCTATGTCCTAACTAATATTCTATATTAAAATAAAACCATTTACTGAAGAGGTGAAAGCATTAGTTAGGGCATTAGAGATTCAAGGGAAAAGCCTTGGCACATAGGGTAGTTTGTAGTACGACAGACACACCCATCGACTAATCTTTGTAAAATGGGACTTGGGCTTCTTTAATACATCCCTGAGGAGGTTCAAGTCAGCCAATCTACAAACCTTTGGATATACACGCATGTATATGATTCAAAGTTATATATATACATATATTTAAAAACCATACACAGTAAATACAGAGGCAAGTCATCAAAAACTTGACAAAGATATTGAACCTACATGACACATCAGTAGGAATAGTGACAGTACTAACTACTTCAATTGGCAGAGAAACCCCAAACTATTATTTCTCAATGGGGTTCCCCTTACGTGAATAAATACATTAGCAAATAATCATTTGATGTCATAAACTGATTTACAATAAAAAAAAGCCGACGTAAGAATTTGAAAAGACAAAGTAGGCAAACATTACACTGAATTAAAAGACCGTAAAACGGTCATGCATTGCCGGAGCCTTGTAGTTTGTTGGGACAGGCCTGGAACCGCCAACCCCATTGCCCAATATTAAGGCAATACCTGTCAGTAAATCATGCAGGAAGGCAACAACCCAGACAGTTAATTGCACTACTTTAGCCTAGGGTCGGCTTACCATAACATACCGCTATGTTATAACACGGTAATCTTTAAGCTTAGACATTACATTCTTTCATGTCGCCAGTTACTTGACATGACAGAGGAAAGGATTGACACTCATGACAAGCACAGCTTCATCTCTAATGATGCAAAAGGCTAATTATATTCCTTGATTAGTTCAGACAGGACTATACCGTACAAATAATTATCCCATTTATCCTATTGTCATTGCTCTAATTAGCTGAAATTGTTAATCTCACCTTCTCTACGGCCTCCTTCACTTGATCCAGGTCACCATTTTTCAATCCCCAGACAAATTCACTCATGACTGGTAATAGTAAATTGGAAATTAAAACCAAATTCTAAAATAAAATGACAATTGGGATGGTCTGACTCACACACCCCAACACCTGATTGTCTTTCCCAAGAAGAAGTTACGAGACTTTATTCTTTTGAAAATAATATATTTACAATCTTAGAGAAATGAAAAGATATCACAGTTAACTTAGTGAACCAATAAGAGAATAATTTCATTATTATATATATTTCTTAAATATAACAACCCATTTACGAAAGTATTATTTGACATTTTTAACATATGCATTATTGGAACGAAATGGCGCATGTTTTTGAATGTCAGGCAATATTTTCGAATTAAAAACTTTAGATTATGGTGACACTTTCACATTCAGCTTGCAAATACGGAATCTGTAAATTTACTGAATATAGATATAGAATAGACAAGACTAACAGAAAATACGGATCATGGATGCTAAGGACGTCTTAAATTGCGAAAATGTAAATATCCAATCTGTTGGTAAGGAAACCATTCAAATCAGAGAATTGATAAATTAGGTATGTTTCGATATATTTACGATACCTGAAACATTGCTAAATGACTTTGAAAAGGCCAAAATAACATAAATGACCCTCAATACACAAGCTTTCTTTCATAGTCCGGGAGAGGACAAGTTTAGGGGTGGGGCCGGGCACCTTTCATTATCAATGGCTATTTAAATCTCAAGATGACAACAAGAAATAGTGTAACAAGTTTTTAATATATGAAAATAAACTTTACATAACAAAAAAAATAGTCAGCGTAATAGTTTAAAAACCCCTGAGAACAAATACAAATATAATTCTTTAGGAGTTCAGTTGGCTCAAAGTCATTGAGACGATTGGCACTGGAAACAACGAAAATAGTTATCTGTGGAGATTTCAATCATTGGATGGATAATGCATCAAATCATGATGCTTCAGCCTTTAATGAGCTATTGGAATCATATCAATTGATTAATAACCTTGATTGTGCGTTAACTTTGCCTGGACATGCGTTGGTCTTAGTTTTAAGTGGCGGAATGCAAGGTCTAAATATGTTTGGACCTTGGCGGAATGTATAATATTGCATCAGATATTAATGTAGAAGAGAAGTACACACACCTATAAGTTTTAGTTTATCTCCACAGAAACAAACAGTGCCGAAGAAAATAAGCTTCATAAATGAATAAAACTTTTCTCCTTGTGTATTTATTGATGCAGTTACACAGAAAATAAATGCTGCATTCAATATTCCCTGCGACCATAGCTCTATGCGTTGATTACCTTTTAACTGTATATAATAATGTGAATAAAAAATACTATGATAACATGTCCCCATTGATGGAAAAGGCTATAACTGTTGAGGATAAATCTTGTGGTTCGATGTGGTGACTATAGAAACTTTAGTGCCAGTATAATTACCTATTAAGGAGGAAAAACTGAATACTATAAGAAAAAGATCCAGGAAGCATCAACAGACATGGATAAGTTATATCGTCTCCTAAATGGTGTAAAAGGGAATCTAAATGGGAAAAGCTTTCGGGTGAGTATATCGACCAAGATCTGGCTAATGAATGACTAAAATTCTTTAAAAACAAAATAGTAAGTGTAATTGGGCCTTTTAAAGATATTCAATATCAGATTGGGGCTGTACCAGATATATAGTCAAGATTATCGAAATTTAACAATATAACAAAAGATAAAGTCATCAGGATAAAGAGGGAAAAAAAATTATGCGATTGATCCCATTACATATCCGAACTAATTAGAGCAGAAAAATTGTCAAATCTTGCCGAGATGATTACAATAATAGTAGCCCAATACTAGTATCGATGAGTGTAAGCTTCCCAAATCTCAGTGACTGCAGAATCAGCAATGTCTCTAGTGTTTAGGACCAACAAATCCGGACTACCTCTCATATCGCGCATAGATTAGGATCGAGAGCTCCAGATTATTATTATTATTATTATTATTATTATTATTATTATTATTATTACTTGCTAAGCTATAATTCCAGTTGGAAAAGCAAGATGTCATAAGCCCAAGGGGCTCCAACTGGGAAAACAGCCCAGTGAAGAAAGGAAACAAGGAAAATTAAATATTTTAAGAACAGTAACAATATTGAAATAAATATGTCCCATGTATGCTATAAAACTTGAACAAAACAAGAGGAAGAAAAATAACAGAATAGTGTGCCTGAGTATATCCTCAAGCAAGATAACTCTAACCCAAGATAGTGGAAGACCATCATACAGAGCCTATGGCACTACCTAAGACTAGAAAACAATGGTTTGAGTTTGGAGTGTCCGTCTCCTAGAAGAGCTGCTTACCATAGCTAAAGAGTCTTCTACCCTTACCAAGAGGAGAGTGACCACTGAATAATCATAGTGCAGTAGTTAACCCCATGGGTGTTGAAGAATTCTTTGGTAATCTCAGTGTTGTCAGGTTATGGGGACAGAGGAGAATGTGCAAAGAATGGGCCAGACTATTCGGTGTATATGTAGGCAAAGGGGAAATGAACTGTAACCAGAGAGAAGGATCTAATGTAGTACTGTCTGGCCAGTCAAAGGACCCCATAACACTCTAGCTGTAGTATCTCAACGGATGGCCGGTGCCCTATCCAACCTGCTACCTTGGACTATTTTCCAGTAAAAAAAAAAAAAGACAAAAAAAAAAAAGACTGGAGAACTCTTCTCTTTGAAGTCCTCACGAGGCTGGTCATCTGCACTAGTAGGCTACTGTGCGTATTCCATGTTAAAAAAAAAAAAAAAAAACAGTAACTTTCAAACGGGATGCCATTCCTAGAGCAAGGTGAATGGTTGACGGGCTGCCAACGCAAGAGCCCGTGTGCAGCAGTAAGGGCTGGGCAATCTAGCAAGCAAGCAAGCAAGAGGTGAATGGCGGTGTATATTAAAACTGAGTAACCTGCTTATCATAAGTCCTGCTATAAATGTGGATGTCATGGGATTCAGGTTATAAACGTTTATGGCAGGCATAAGTTTTATTTGTGTTTGATCTATCAGAATCCAGACTTGGATGATTCTATCTTCGACTGTCTTCTTACCATTATGGCTAAGATGCAAGAAGATAACAGAAAAGCCTCTTTTATGCTTCTTGGTGATTTCAACGCTCACCACAGGGGGTGGTTAAATTCTGTTTGTCCTACTGATCACCATGACTTAAGAGCTTTGGTCTTTGTCTCTGAATCAGGCTGTGAACAAATCATAAGTGAAGCTATTCACAGGTCAGGTAACTGCTTGGATCTACAGTAGTATACACTGATTCCCCTGGATTTATAACAAATAAGGATGGTTCATATATATATATATATATATATATATATATATATATATATATATATATATATATATATATATATATATATATATATGTGTGTGTGTGTGTGTGTGTGTGTATAAATAAATCTCAAGCAGGCTGGAATGGCAGTTTGAGTGATCTTTTATTTGAATTGGTCACAATAGTATGAAAGCGTTAAGATTGTTGTCCTCCTAAATGAAAATCTGGTCAACCTAATTGATGGTTGTATCCCTCATCGGGTGTTAAAGTACCGAATGATGATTGTAGACGTGCTTAAATGGAGAAGCAGGAGGCCTATCATTTTTGTGAGAGTAACAGATCAGATTTGACTTGGAATAACTATACTCAAGTAAGAACTGTTGCTCAGCCTGTTTATGTTTCACCTGAATAGGAATACAATTTGACCATAAACAAAACCTTTTCTGGTATAATCCAAGAACATAAGCGGTGGGCTACCCTTAAATCGGCACTCTTTGGTGTGGACTTAACAGTTCCTCCTTTACTTCAACCAGATGTCTCTGGCCCTCACTGACCAAAGGAAAGGGCAACCTTATTGGCTGATGTGTTTGACAGTAAGCAGAGTAATGAAAAACTCGCTCTTCCTCACTCCTGTTCTCCTAAGGCTAAATTAATTAGTTTAACTTTTCAGCTCCGTAATATTAAAACACTCTTCATGCTTATGAAGGTGTAGACCCAAATTATATTTTACTTTGTGCTGTATAAATACCACTGATTTCTTAGCTCCTAAGTTGTCTGTTATTTTCCGCAAGTTTGCAAGAAGAGGTTCTTTTTTTTTTTTGCACTTGTTGGAGGATTGGTAATGTTGCCTCATTAGGTAAATGCGTCTGTAATACCTCTAACTATGCTGAATACCATCCAATTTTCATAGCTCCCATATCATCTAAAGTTTTTTAATGTCTTTTGGAAAATCGTCTAAATAGGAATGTTGAAAGTAATAAAATGCTCTCTAGTTAGCAATTTAGCTTTTGCAAAGGCCTTGGAATATGTGATGCTCTTCTTAAAATTTCCAATGTTGCACATAAATCACTGGATGTATGACTGGCCTTGATCTCAATACTTTTTTTCACCAGGGTAATTACGGGGCCTTTATTTTCAAACTCAAACAGTTGGGAGTAGGTGGGTCTTTTCTTAACATCATCATAGGATGTTTTAAGCAATAGATTGCAAAGAGTTGTTGTTGATAGATATCCATAGTGAGTATAGGAATGATATCTGCTGTTCCTCAGGGTAGTGTTCTTGGCTAATTACTTTTCATACTATATACACATGACATGTGGTTTGGCCTTGAAAACAAGCTCGTTGCATATGCAGATGATGCTACTCTCTGTGCACCATCTCCATCTTCTGAATGTAGATCCGGGGTTGCTGAATCATTTAAAAGAGATCTAGCTGAAATTAGTGCATGGTGCAAATTATGTGGCATGAAGTTGAACCCAAACAAAACTTGAAGTATAATTGTAAGTAGGTTGAGGAAACTGGCTCCTCAACATCCGGATCTTTGCATTGATAATGTTTCTTTTTTTAATTATATGAAATTCCTTTAAATCTTTAAGTAAGATTCTTAATTGCAAATTCAATTCTGAGAAACATTTTCGGTCTGTTTCTTCTTTAATTGTACAAAAAAATGGCTTATTGAGAAAGCATTTTAAGAGTTTTGGTGATCAATATATTCCGAAGAAATTTTCTAATTCTTTTATTCTACCTTTTTTCGAGTATAGTTCTTCTACCTGGTCTTCAGCTGCTGACTCTCATCTTAATTTTTTTTAGACAAAACTTGCCGTCTATTAAATTTCTTATTTCTGATCTTGATATTGATCTCCAGCGCCGTTGTTCCTGTTAGTTTTTTATGCATGTAGCACAAGACTTTTCATGATCCTGACCATCCTTTACATTCAGATCTTCCCAGACTGTACCATTCTGTATGTAGTACTAGATATGCAGTTAATTCTAAGTTCTGCTTTCTCCATCATTAGGCTCAACACTGCACAGTATTCTAGAAATTATATTCCAGCCATGACAGATTGTCGACTGATCTTCCTAATCAGGCAGTTGAATCAGTGGAACTTCAGAAGTTCAAACTTGTAGCGAATGTTTTCTTGCTTTGTTAAGATAAGCTTGTTTATGTGCAAGGCTTTAGTGATATGATACTAGAAGAGTTCTGCCGTCACACATACAGACATACACACAGACTCTCACACTCACACCCCCCCCCCCACACACAAACACACACACACACACATATATATATACATATATATATATATATATATATATATATATATATATATATATATATATATATATATATATATATATATATTATTATTATTATTATTATTATTATTATTATTATTATTATTACTTGCTAAGCTACAACCCTAGTTGGAAAAGCAGAATGCTATAAGCCCAGGGGCCCCACAGGGAAAATAGCCCAGTGAGGAAAGGAAACAATAGAAAATAAACTTTTTTAAGAAGTGTAACAACATTAAAATAAATATTTCCTATATAAACTATAAAAACATATACATATATATGTATGCAGAAGAACCACAGGGAAAATAAAAATACGAAATATACGCTTAAGTCCTGACTAGTTTCGTGATACTTCTTCAGAGGACTGAAGAAGTATCACGAAACTAGTCAGGACTTAAGCATATATTTCGTATTTTCATTTTCCCTGTGGTTCTTCTGCACTGAAGAAGTATCACGAAACTAGTCAGGACTTAAGCGTATATTTCGTATTTTCATTTTCCCTGTGGTTCTTCTGCATCTGAGCATCACGTTTTCCTGTGATTTTTACGCATATATATGTGCATGTGCATGTCTGTCTGTATCTGTGTAAATATATGTGTAGCCTAGATATAATTTAACATGTTACTCTTTTAGGATAAAATATAGAACATAACATAAATGATAAGATAATGATAATGATAATATCGATTATTTAGTCTATAACGCGTCATTTCGGTTTGTTTGTTTGCAGGGCAGCCTGGTCAGTATTGTTTGATGAAAAGTGAAGTACCATGTCCGCAGATTCTGTTAGACAAATCTCGATTCAATACTACAGTATATTAGTCTACGAACAATTCTTGTTACAAATCATCATTACCATAGCCTGTTACATTTATAACGGCCATGAATCTTGCGAGCATTATAAAACAAAATATTTGGCAAAAGGTTCTATATAATGAGGATTTCATTAAAGATAATTTACCTGATATAATGTCATCTTGAATAACAATATTCCAGGTCTTGTAATGTTAGAGGTTTTAAAATATACATTAAAATCAGTTGTTTTTTGCTCGCACAGCGGACAGCAGGCAGGAAGGCAGGCAGCAAGCACGCTAGCCACAACCGCAAGGCTGATAAGCACCAAGATCTGATAGGTTCTGAGACACTGCCGTTGTGAGCATTAACAAAACATGCGGTTTCCTTTCCGTTCAGTGATGATGAGTGAGAAGAGTCACCCGACACTGAACTAGATCACCAGTCCACAGAGGCCGTAGTCATGGACTGATGGCGTTTACAGAAATGAGACGGAGAGGGAGTCCGGGAGAGCGAAAACTGCATCTTTGGGTTTATGAAAATCAAGATGGGAAATGGTTTCGTCTACTTTGTTATTTTCTCGGCATTCGTTTAGACTTAAGAGTTATTAGACATTTGCGATATGACCATTTTTGGAGGTCTTAATTGCCAAAGCATTTCCATTCAGATGCTCGCTAGTGTGCTAAGTTCAGGAGTAATAAAACTCATATTTACCAAAATTTCGGAAAGAGGACAACAGGAGTTTCGTGGTCATGGTCGACCCAGAGATGAAGCGTTGAACTTGTATAGTCACTGCCATGAAATATTCAGCTTGTCTGCACAATATAGATACACGTTTCTGGACAAAAAAATAGCACCTCATAATCCTGAATATACTTCCTCTCAATATGACACAGATTTTCCTGTTATTAGTAGCCTTTTATTATACTTACAAGAATCTCTATTCTAGGCTTTTCTGATTTCACCTCTGTGCAGGTATTTTACAAGGGTTAGCCAACTGTTGGTTGTTTAGCTTACTTAACAATGCCCATATATCATAAATTGTTTGTGGTTGCCTTTACTGATTAATTTTAAGGTTATCTCCTTAACGCAACTATAAAATCTATATTTGATGAACTACGGGTTACTGTAACTCTAATTTGGTTGTACGCAAATGTTATTGAAACAAAATTCATACTTAGTAGTGTTCTTAATTAGCAATTGTGAAATTTCGAGGTTTATGATGGAATTTCTGCTGTTAGAAATAGCTATGGAAAAGCAACGTTGCAACAATGAAATTCTCGGATTTAGACGCAATTAAAATAGATTTTTATATTGTTCTACACAATGGTGCAAGTTTCAAAGCTAAATTTACAGAAATTCGACACAAGGCACTTCGCTAAAAGATAAATTACGGGAAGATTCAACTATTTCATAACGTGGATGAAATCAAAACGTAATGAATTTTTACCAAAAAGCCAGAAATCCGATGGAAGATGATTGCATATGCATTATGAATAAACTAGTGTAAGCGACCGGTCAAAAATAACGGTGTGATATTTCGATAGACATGCACACATACACGTATACGCACAAGCTTCCCTTCTTACCAGGGAATGGCTACACCCTCTTCCCCCAAAACCGAAGGATGAAGAGAGCTGAGCCTGATCGAAAAGAAATATACAGTACGTGTATAGATACACACATACATACATACATATATATATATATATATATATATATATATATATATATATATATATATATATATAATAATAATAATAATAATAATATTATGTACTTATACACTTGCTCTTTATCATACTGGGGAGATAATTCAACGCAGGACGTGACAAGATTTTGAAATGAACTCTAGAAATATAAAAGAATTCTCCAGAGCTATTATTTTTTCGCCCTATTCGTCTACTTGTCTTATGTAGTGAACAACAAAACTCATAGGCTGTTTGTACCCTTGCACTGGTATCCTCAGTCTTTGACTTGCTTTAATATATAAAAAAAAAAAATCATCCTGGTTATGAAATTATTGCTTCATCATTTAGCAAGAGAAGTGATCTGCTGGCATACAGAAGTCAACAAAAATATTTTGTTCTCATGATGACTTCCATATAAAAAAGTATTTTAAAAATAAACTTATATGTGTTTGTGATATGAAAAGGGGAAAATTGAGGTATAAGATTTTATTTCTATTTTATGAGTATGTAGAAGACTGAATTTTAATTAACTTTAGAGCAAGGGCATTTAACTAATGGTTAAATAGGAAGTGTTGGGATAAAGGCAAAACAAAGAAATAACATTTTCTATAGGGAAGATTCCCATGGAGAGAGAGAGAGAGAGAGAGAGAGAGAGAGAGAGAGAGAGAGAGAGAGAGAGAGAGAGAGAGAGAGAGAGAGAGATCAAATTCTTCACCTATTGGTGCAATTTACCTAAAATAAGTAGCGCAATTCCCTCGTGAACACAGTTTCCAGATGAGAGAATCCCCGATTCACAGAGAAATAATGTGTGTGAGTTTGTTCTCGGGAAAACTCGTGGCTAGAAAGCATCTGGAAGCGAGTGCAGTCAGCTGGTCTCCTTTGGAGGAAGAGTCAGGCGCATAGTTGATCCTCGCGCTCCTCAGATATTGTACCTCAGCAATGTAAGTATTCCATCTGCGGTTGGTTCCTGTCTTTGCTAGCTGGGATACTCATTTCTTCCTTCATCTTTACGGTTACCTGAATGAAATTATTCATTTTGAAAGTTTATCCAACCACTTTTAATAAAAAAAATTTTCTAACATCATGTGGCTACAATGTATGAGGCATTTTGGCCTACAGCTTAGGGAGTGACTAATGAATTCTAAACAAAGTTGGCCAGGTGTCTAGGCCATTGGCTTTGCAAGTGGACATCTATATGTGTGAATCGGACATTGTCAGAGCCTATGCAACATGCGAACATATAGAAAAAGAGTTCTAAATGCCGGTATATATTTTCAGCAGCAAGTAGCAACGAATG
>NC_090728.1:34263176-34325676 GCF_036898095.1 Palaemon carinicauda
AGAAGACCTTGGGCGTCGTGAGGGTGACTGCGAGAGCAAGTTTTCAGATTGTCCTTTGCCTTTGGCTGAACTTCTTCAGAATGGCCTGTCCTACTTACACGCAGGATTAGCTACAGCTGGCACTCAAGGCACAGGTTTCCTTTGAATTTTCATCTTATTACAGGAGTTTAATTTGTCAAAGATGAGAGACCTAACCCAACCTAGGCCTACCCCAGGCCTAACCTAACCTAACCTACCCTAACCTAGGCCTAACATAGCCAAACCTAACCTAATCTACAAGGATCGTTTTTCCTAAGAATAGTATCTCGGGAGGAATTAATTCTTCGGTCACTGGCAGCACTATAGAGAGCTTTGAAGCTGATAACATTTATCAATGTATCTTCAGACAGGCAAATAGGATGGAATTCTGAATACAAGAAACATTTGACGGCAGAATTAAATAGTACTGCCTCTCCATGTCGTTTCAAGCGAGAAGCACGTTGTGAAGAAACAAGTTTAATTGAACCTTTCGTTCATACAATGTACTTAAGATCTCATTCATCTGAGTTGTCTTTATTCGCATATGTACACATTTAGATTTATATAGAACAACAACAACAACAGCAACAAGACCAAAAGCAGCTGATTCTAGTCCACTAAGGGACAAAAGCCTCAGAGATATGTTTATCCATGTCTGGGGTTTGGCCAGTTTTAATCACACACATTTGTAGACACACACACACTCACGCATATATATATATATATATATATATATATATATATATATATATATATATATATATATATAAGCACAAAGCAATATGATGCCCAATCATTAACTCTGTGCTCATGGATTCTGTATCATGACTACAATTTTATTTATAAGTGCACAAATGTATATAAAAAGTGGGATATATGTTCCTGAACATTTCAAATAAAAAATTAAAGATGTAATCAGATTATTTCTTCAACCTAGTCATTTTTCACTACTTACAGGGTCATTTTTTTTAAATAGTGACTGTGTTTGTTGACGCTGACTGTGGTAGAACTTGTAATAGAGGAAAGAATTTCAAGTCCTCGTTTGAGTGAGTAATGTTATATATATATATATATATATATATATATATATATATATTTGTATATATATACTGTATATATATATATATATATATATATATATATATATATATATATATATATATATATATATATATATATATTACTCTCATGAATCCAGTATGTCGTTGTTCAAGGAGTGGAACATCAATGATGTTTAAGCTTGGGGAAAAAGTCACGCTGATTTTATGACAATGATACAAAATCCTTCAGAATTTACTTACCAGACAAACAACAACATCAAGTGAAGCCGTTTCAAGTCCACTGCAGGACAAAGGCATTAGAAATGTTAATCCATGTCTGGGGTTTGGACCATTTTCATCTCCACGCTGGCCAGTGCAGATTGGTGATTGTGAGAGATTTTTGTCTGATCGCTCAAAGCAAACCAACCTAGTATAGGTGGCCTTGACTAGTACAGCGTTGTTGATCATGGCGATACGTAAACCCTTGCACCACATCCCCACTCAGAAAGTGTGTTAGATAAAAAGGAAAGAAGAAAATAACGAAATTAAAGTTTCATAATTCCTCAACCAGCTTAGTAATGTTGTCAATTTGATGAAAATCAACTTTTGAATTATCAAAATAATCAGAGTTTTAGCAAAATAATAAGAATGGCTTATGACAGTTTAAAGACAGTCGTGAGTAAAA
This sequence comes from Palaemon carinicauda, assembly GCF_036898095.1. Lineage (NCBI taxonomy): Eukaryota > Metazoa > Arthropoda > Malacostraca > Decapoda > Palaemonidae > Palaemon > Palaemon carinicauda. Next base: position 34,264,920 of record NC_090728.1, read on the forward strand.
GCAGTCACATTTGATTACTACAAAGTAATAATGACTACGAGTAATTGATAAAATAAGTTACCAGGGGTGACATTGATATAAATGAGGTCATAAGAGATCAAAACTGTACAAATGATTTCCATAGAGAAGAAAAGATAAATTCTAATAGAAATAGCTACCTCTTTTACCGAATTTCATATTTCTAGAAGGTTCCAACATTGAAACCGCTTAAACAAGATGTGGTGGTTCAAGATTACGAAGACTACAAGTAATCGTGGAATGGGAGGCAACTGAAGCCAAGAAAACTTTTCATTACAGGACACTCGTAGAATGAGCATTGATTGAACGAATCAATATAGTTTAGGTTAACAAGGATTACCACGACCACAAATGATATGTTTACCTAGGAGCATAATCAAATAGAAAGTAGAGAAAAAGTAAGGGTATTGCAATAATAAAAGACTGTATGTAAAAGCATCGATATCAAAATGATTTTGGATAACTCCTAAGATAATTGATACTTTGCAAACAAAGCATTAAAGAGCAAGGACAAAAAACTTTTAGGGATACAAAGATATCAAAAGTCTTGTGAAAATGTAAAAATTATATATTACACACCTCAAAATATAGAAATCTGAATATATACCACTTTCATAATATGGGGTTACGTTCTTCAGATATATATATATATATATATATATATATATATATATATATATATATATATATATATATATATATATATATATATATATATATATATATATATATATATATATATATATATATATATATACAGCAGTGATTCTTCTTTGAGAGCTCTAAACAGCTTTACATGTTTTTTTTCGGTGATTCTATGATTATCGTTTGTTGATATCTACTCTTTTTTTCTCAAGATTACAAGATAAGAGATTAACCATCTGGTGCTTATCCATTCTCATATAACAGAAGCGATTATGAAGCCCCTGATCCATCTCGAATTCAGATGCTTGAAGACTTTCATGAAGCTTCAGAAGCCTAAAGGCTTGACAAAATGCAGATTGAGAGAAAGAAAGAATAAGGTTCTGAAGCCTTATCTTATTCTGAATCACTCTGAATATTAAATCGTTTTATCAGCCATGAATTATACGTTTCGGAAGTTCGTGCACTGCAAAGGAAACGCCTCGTTGACATTATTCACAGTAAGCGCTGCTCCTCTTCCCATTTCTCATGCATAATTCACTCTGACAGTCATGACATTATTCATATATTTTACAAAAGGGAAATCTCTCTCTCTCTCTCTCTCTCTCTCTCTCTCTCTCTCCACTCACACGCTGATATACTGTATATATATATATATATATATATATATACACACATAAATACATACATATATATACATACACATACATACATATATATATATATATATATATATATATATACTGTATATATACACAGACACACACACACACGCATATATACATAGGTATATATATATATATATATATATATATATATATATATATATATACACACACTCATACATATGTATGTATGTATATATACCCATACGAATATTTGTATGAGAGAGAAAGAGAAATATCATTTAGTATTTATCTCATATCTGTGTAAGCTAAGAAAGACCTATATGAAAATAATGATTCAATCTCTCCTTCTCTTCCCTTATCAATTCCTCCTTCTTCGGGATGATTGAACAGAAACTAGAAAAATCGTTATAGGGGTTCCGTCAACTCGCGTTTATCAGAGCATATTCCATATCATTAACCTCAATAGCTGGTTTCTGGGCTGAATGAAATCTTAAGGCGGGTTTGCTCGGTCAAACGGTTCGTCAAACGCGGTTCGGCAAAAAGTGTTTGAAGTGATGTTCGAACGTTTGAACGGAGTATTTGGTTGTCGAACACGTTCGTTGAACTGTTCGAAGAAAGTCTGTTTTAGGTAGTAAGTTGGCCAGGGCACCAGCCACCCGTTGAGATACTACCACTAGAGAGTTATGGGGTCTTTTGACTGGCCAGACAGTACTACATTGGATCCTTCTCTCTAGTTACGGTTCATTTTCCCTTTTGCCTACACACAAACACACACACACACACACACACACACACCGAATAGTCTGGCATATTCTTTACATATTTTTTTCTGTCCTCATACACCTTACAACACTAAGATTACCAAACAATTCTTCTTCACACAAAGGGTTACTGCACTGTAATTGTTCAGTGGCCACTTTCCTCTTGGTAAGGGTAGAAGGGACTCTTTAGCTATGGTAAGCAGCTCTTCTAGAAGAAGGACACTCCAAAATCACACCATTGTTCTCTAGTCTTGGGTCGTGCCATAGCCTCTGTACCATGGTCTTCCACTGCCTTGGGTTAGAGTTCTCTTGCTTAAGGTACACTTGGACACACTATTTCATCTTATTCCTCTTCCTCTTGTGTTGTTAAAGTTTTTATAGTTTATTAAGAAGATATTTATTTCAATGTTGTTACTCTTCTTAAAAATTTAAGTGTAACCCAACTTATTACTCAATATAACTCTGAATAGCTATAAACACCGTAAATATTTCTTTTCATATATTGCAATGTAATTTTTTTTTTTATCTTAGGTTAGGTCTACATTTAGTGTTCATTAGAGACAATGAACAGTTAAAGATCATAATGGGAAATCATTAGTTAATTTAGGATCTTTACCCCTTATTTGATTTACCGAATGTATGAAATAGAAAATGAAATGTATATTTGCATCTGTATAAAAATGTAATAATTATTGTCAATAAATAACTATTAAGTTCGAGGCGATTAGGGATTTGTACTTCTTTATGAGAGATTCTTGGTCAAGTGATGTTCCCATAGAAAAGAGATAGGCCGATATTAACAATTATCCTAAAACAAAATGTATTTGAGCATTTATGAATGAAATTCATTTGTCAATTGGAAGATAAAAATTGTTGTTTAGTATTTAGGAAATTTTTAAATTGTAAATTGTTGGAATTTATTGATTTTCTAAGGTTGTTAACATTATTTAAATTGTATAAAAGTTTTCATCAGTTCTCAGCGTATTCGCCTTTATTGTAGTCACTAAAGTTTTCTTCGTATATTTTTGATAGTTATTTTTGATGTATTTAACATGATATTTTCTAATCTGTTCCTCTCTCTCTCTCTCATTGGAATGATTGATTGATTAAGATCGCTCTTTTCCACGAGCAGCCCACAAGATATTTAATACTTTTTATTTATTTTCTTCCCTCTTGCATTAGCAGTACTTTCCAACAGTTTGTTGTTAAATAGCTGTTTTTTAGACAAGTCTAAATGAGAGCAAAGTAATAACCATGAACAACAGACAAATGTTACGATGATAAAGAGTAAGAGGAACAGGAAAAGGGAGACCAAAGCGAAGGTGAATGGACTGTATTAAGGACAAGGCCTTGATTAAGGATAACCTTCGACCAAAGGGATTAACGAGTGGTGAAGTGTGGGACAGAGGTAGAAGATGCAGACAAAGCATAAGAAAGAACAAGAGAGAGAGAGAGAGAGAGAGAGAGAGAGAGAGAGAGAGAGAGAGAGAGAGAGAGAGAAAGAGAAGAGTTCAACACCAGAGAATAGGAGAGAGAGAGAGAGAGAGAGAGAGAGAGAGAGAGAGAGAGAGAGTTCAACACCAGACCAAAGAAAGCCTGTTGCTGTTTTGCTGGATAACCGGGGGACGTCAGTGACAGGATACTCTCTTTCTATCCTGCCTGTCTCGGAACCCCAAACCGAGAGGTAGTCCTGATTCGGAAGACACCCAAGAGGAAGGATCCTCAACGGAGTCAATTTCTTAGGGCTTGACCCGAACCAGGACTCTCGGAAAACCCGAGTCTCTTTACTTTAGATTATCCAGGACGAAACAGAAATCACTGCCATTACTCATCAAAAAATATTTTCCATATCAAAAAGCTTCAATATTTTATGTAAACTTTAAAAATATATTTAATAAATTCATAATATTTGATAAAGGTAATAATTATGGATTTAGATCCTTTTAATATTAAATATCATTACAGCTACATAAGAAATTTAGAGGCTCTTTTTTTTATCAAATAACTCAAGTAAGTTAGTGTGTTGGACAAGAAGGTATGATAGCCTGAGCTGTCGTCATGCCAAAAATCCTATTCCTTACTTAGTGCACACCACTATTATTATTATTATTATTATTATTATTATTATTATTATTTGCTACACTCCTAATTGGAACAGCAGGATGCTGTAAGCCCAGGGGCCCAAACAGGGAAAACAGCCCAGTGAGGAAAGGAAATAAGGAAAAATAAAATATTTTAAGAACAGTAACAACATTAAAATAAATATTTCCAATATAAACTATTAAAACTTTTACAAAATAAGAGGAAGAGAAATTAGATTAAACTAAATTATGATGTTTTCAATATTAAGAATTTTTAGGCAGAAATTAATTCCGTTATCTAAATTAAAAACGATTAAGAAAAATAGAAATATGTGATATTGGGCTTAAGATCACATCTCCACTAAAGAAGGTACCTGACTCCTCCCAAACAGTTTCTCTTAGACCCTTTGGACTAATTGTAACACCAGATATTGATTATGGATATACATGTTGATGTTTTGTATAATTTTTGGAAACATAAGTTGAAAAGGATTGTCTTATAATACTAATATTTCTGCTGTAAACATCGGTGGCATTTTCCTTTCAACAACTTCAACTAAAGGCCTAGTACTATTCTCGTAAACCAAATAGGCTTTATAACCTCTTATTACTTTAATTTCTACACGAAATGAAATGTTTGGATGCAAAATTGAAGAAAGGAAACCGGAATGGAGAAATAGCCTAAGACTGAAAGGAAAAGAAAAAAAAATATCGCAAACAAAATATTTAATTGAGGGATAAAATGTTTAAGAGGATTGCATCCGACTTAAAATCCCTCTCAGTCTTTCCGGGTATCACAGGTTGTCCAAATTTTCCCTTTTCATTATACATGCATACATATATATATATATATATATATATATATATATATATATATATATATATATATATATATATCTTCCCTTTGAGCTTTTTATCATGTCTTTTTATAGTCCTCCTTGGAATACTAGCTAGCACTCGTCTATCGGTCAAAAGCTTCAAAGAGAGTTTGTTATAGCTGGTGACAATATGTAGGTCTACATATAAAGAGGGCTCTTTTATACATATTGTCACCAGCTATAACAAACTCTCTACGAAGTTGTTGACCTATTATTCCATCGAGAACTTTAAATGGAGGTGATGAAAAGGGATAAGGGAAAAGGTAAAGGATACTGATAATGAGAAGGAAAAGTTTGGACAACCTGTGATACCCGGAAAAACTGAGAGGGATTTCAAGTCGGATGCAATATTCTTAAGCCTTTTATACCACAATAAATTATTTTGTATGTTTTTTTTCTGTATTCTTTTCAGCCTTACACTATTTCTCCATTCTGGGTTTCTTTCTTCAGTGTAGTATTCCAAACTCTTCACTTTCATGTAGCTCTTAAAGTAATAAGAGGTTATAAAACCTCATGGTTTACGAGAATAGTACTATGTATTCAGTTAAAGTTGTTGAATGGAAAATGCCACCGATGTTTGCAGCAGGAATATTAGTATTGAAAGATTTCTCTTTCACGAAATACAATAATTTTTAACTCATGTTTCCAAGAAATTATACAAACCATCAACATTTAAATCCCTAATTAATATCTGGTGTTACAAGTAGTCCAAAGGGGCTAAAAGACACTTTTGGCGGAGTCACGTACATTCATTTCTCCTTTTCTTATTGTTATTCAATTTAGAAAACGGAATACATTTATTCCTAAGAATTCTCAACAATGAAAACTTCATAATGTTTAGTGATATGTAATTAAGGAATAGGATTTTTGGCCTGATGACAGCCTAGGCTCATGATCTCCGCCAACACACTACTAACTTATTTAAGTTTTTTTTATTGATTGATTTATTACGTGTCTGGCATCTTGACATCTAATGTCATTGACGCAGATTAATTTTTGATTTTTTTTTGATAAAAAATCCTCAAATTCCTATGTTAGCTGTAATGATAGTTAATATTTAAAAGATATAAATAAAAAAATGATTAACGTTTATGAAATATTATAAATTTGTCGAATAAATTTCTAAACTTTGCATAAAAAAATGAAGGTTTTTGATATGGAAAATATTTTCTGATGAGTAATGGCAGTGATGTTTGAATCGTCCTGGATAATCTAAAGTAAAGAGACTCGGTTAATCTGAGAGTCCTGGTTCGGGTCAAGCCCTAAGAAATTGACTCCGTTGAGGATCCTTCCTCTTGGGTGTCTTCCGAATCAGGACTACCTCTCGGTTTGGGGTTCCGAGACAGGCAGGATAGAAAAGAGTATCCTGTCACTGACGTCCCCCGGTTATCCAGCAAAAACAGCAACAGGCTTTCTTTGGTCTGGTGTTGAATTCTCTCTCTCTCTCTCTCTCTCTCTCTCTCTCTCTCTCTCTCTCTCTCTCTTCTTCTTCTTCTTCCAATGCTCCTTGAAGGATGACAATGAGATAGAAGAGCAGGAGAAGGAGCCTCTTTTTATTTATGGTTATCACTTTGGTTCTTATTTAGACTTTTCCAAAAAAGCAGTTATTCAACAACAAACTCCTGGAAAGTACTGCTAATGCAAGAGGGAAGGTATATGAAAAGTAATATATTTCCTTTGGGCTTATGGAAAAAGCTATCTTAATTAACCAATCATTCTAACGAGAGAGAGAGAGAGAGAGAGAGAGAGAGAGAGAGAGAGAGAGAGATTTAAAAAATCTTGCTTTTAAAACATAAAAAATAACTATTAAGAATACGCGAAGGAAACTCTAGTGACTACACTGAAATTGTGTGTGTGTTAACATTGCCTTCCATTATGTAAGACACTGGCTCTAACTATACTGAAGGCGAATATGCTAAGAACTGATTAAAACTTTTATACACTCTAAATATTACTAACCACTACAGAAAATCATTAAATTCCAACAATTTAAAATTTCATAAACATTAAAGAATAATTTTTATTTTCCAATTCATCATTGAATCATAATCATAAATGCTCAAATGTATTCTATTATAGGATAAATTGTTTATATCGGCCTATCTCCTGTCTATGGGAACATTACTTTACCAAGAATCTCACCCATAAAGTACACATCCCTAAAAGATTCGAACTAAATTAATTGAATCATTTATATTAGTTTGTTGTCCAAATAATGAAGTTTCACCAAGTGTTCAATTACAGGTAGACATACGAACGCACAAACTAAGCTATTCAGATGGAAAGAATAATTTTGAATGGAATTTAAACTTATGATATTAAGACTCCACTAATGTTAAAAATCATAGAATTTAGATGGAGCTAAAGTCATACCTACCCTTTCTCCACTCTGTATATACAAGAGCCCTTTTTATATGCAGGCCTACACATTGTCACGAGCTATAACAAACACTCTACGAAGCTTTTGACCGATAGACGAGTGCTAGTTATTATTCCATAAAGGACTTTAGGCAGATATGATAAAAAAAGGAAAAGGGAAATGATAGAGATAATGAAAAGGGAAAGTCTGGACAACCTGCGATACCCGGAAGGACAGAGGGATTTTAAGTCTGATGCAACCCTCTTAAGCCATTTATTTCTCAATGAAATATTTATTTGTGTTATATTTTATTTTTATTCTTTTCAGCCTTACACTCTTTCTCCATTCCGGCTTCCGTTCTTCAATTTTGCTTTCCAAACTCTTCACTTTCACGCTGCAATTAAAGTAATAAGAGGTTATAAAGCCTCTCGGTTTAAAAGAATAGTACTACCTTGGGCGTCTTGAGGGTGACTGCGAGAGCAAGTTTTCAGATTGTCCTTTGCCTTTGGCTGAACTTCTTCAGAATGGCCTGTCCTACTTACACGCAGGATTAGCTACAGCTGGCACTCAAGGCACAGGTTTCCTTTGAATTTTCATCTTATTACAGGAGTTTAATTTGTCTAAGATGAGAAACCTAGCCTAATCTAGGCCTAACCTAATCTAAGCCTAACCTAACCTAGGCCTAACTTAATACAGGCCTAATCCAACCCAACCTAATCTAACCTAACCTAACCTAGGCCTAACGTAGCCAAACTTAACCTAATCTACAAGGATCGTCTTTCGTAAGAATAGCATCACGGGAGGAATTAATTCTTCGGACACTGACAGCACTATAGAGAGCTTTGAAGCTGATAACATTTATCAATGTATCTTCAGACAGGCAAATAGGATGGAATTTTGAATACAAGAAACATTTGACGGCAGAATTAAATAGTACTGCGTCTCCATGTCGTTTCAAGCGAGAAGCACGTTGTGAAGAAACAAGTTTAATTGAACCTTTCGTTCAAACAATGTACTAAAGATCTCATTCATCTGAGTTGTCTTTATTCGTATTTATACACATTTAAATTCATATAAAACAACAACAAAACCAAAATGCAGCCTATTCTAGTCCACTAGGGGACAAAGGCCTCAGACATATGTTTATCCATACCTGGGGTTTGGCCAGTTTTAATCACACACATTTGTACACACACACACACACACATATATATATATATATATATATATATATATATATATATATATATATATATATATAATATACATATACATACACTCACACACACACACACACACACACACACATATATATATATATATATATATATATATATATATATATATATATATATATTTATATATATATATAAACACAAAAAAATATGATTGCTTAATTATTAACCCTGTGCTCATGGATTCTGTATCATGACTACAATTTTATTTATAAGTGCACAAATGTATATAAAAGTGGGATATATGTTCCTGAACATTTCAAATAAAAAAATAAAGATGTAATCAGATTATTTCTTCAACCTAGTCATTTTTCACTACTTACAGGATCATTTTTTTTTTTTAAATAGTGACTGTTTGTTGACGCTGACTGTGGTAGAACTTGTAGTGGAGGAAAGAATTTTGAATCCTCTCTTGAGTGAGTAATGTTAGATTTTTTTTTTGTTTTGCTCTTATGAATCCAGTATGTCGTTGTTCAAGGAATGGATCATCAGTGTTGTTTAACCTTAGGTAAAAAGTCACGCTGATTATATGTCAATGAGACAAAATCCTTCAGGATTTACTTACCAGACAAACAACAACAACAAATAGAGCCGTTTCTAGTCCAATGCAGGACAAAGGCCACAGCAATGTCAATCGATGTCTGAGGTTTGGCCCAGTTTCATCACCACGCTGGCCAGGTCGGATTGGTGATTGTGGGAGATTTTTGTCTGATCGTTCACACCAAACAAACCTAGTAGGGGTGGTCTTGACTAGTGCAGCGTTGCTAATCATTGCAATATACAAACTATTTCACCACGTTGTTGTCCCCACTAAGAAAGGGTGTCAGACAAGAGGAAAGAAGAAATTAACGAAATTAAAGTTTTATAATTCTTCAACCAGCTTAGTAATGTTTTTAATTTGATGAAAATGGTCAGCTTTTGGATCAACAAAGTAATCAGAGTTTTAACAAAGTAATAACAACGGCTTATGATAGTTTAAAGACAATGGTGAGTAAAAGTTGTCATATCTAATTACTACAAAGTAACAATTGAGATAATAAGTTACCAGAGATGACAGTGGTGTAAATGTGGTCATAAGAGATGAAATACTGTAAAAGTATTTTCTTGGAGCAAAACCAACAAATTCTAATAAAAATAGCTACCTCTTTTACCAACATTCATATTTCTAGAAGGTTCCAACATTGAAATCGCTTACACAAAATGTGGTAGTTCAAGAATACGAAGACTACAAGTAATCGTGGAATGAAGACCGGCTTGAGATAATTGGTTGTGATTCTGAGAGATTCTTGGGAGGCAACTGAAGCCAAGATAACTTTTCATTACAGGACACTCGTAGAATGAACATTGATTGAACGAATCAATATAGTTTAGGTTAACAAGCATTACCACGACCACAAATGATATGTTTACCTAAGAGCATAATCAAATAAAAAACAGAGAAAAAGTAAGGGTATTGCAGTAATAAAAAAAACTGTATGTAAAAGCATCGATATCAAAATGATTTTGGATAACTCCTAAGATAATTGATACTTTGCAAACAAAGCATTAATTATGTGAGGAGTTTTGAGCCTCACATGACAAAGATTGAGGAATAAAAAACTTTTTTGATTAAGATTTCATTTTGGAAACTAATAGGGAATTTTCTAAAGCCAGTTTAGGGATATAAAAAGATTAAAAACCTTGTGAAAATGTAAAAATTATATATTACACACCTCAAAATATAGAAATCTGAATATATACCACTTTCATAATATGGGGTTACGTTCTTCAGATATATATACATACATACATACATATATATATATATATATATATATATATATATATATATATATATATATATATATATATATATATATATATATATACAGCAGTGATTTTTCTTTGAGAGCTCTAAAGAGCTTTACATAATATTTTCGGTGATTCTATGATTATCGTTTGTTGATATCTACTCTTTTTTTCTCAAGATTACAAGATAAGAGATTAACCATCTGGTGCTTATCCATTCTCATATCAGAGAAGCGATTATGAAGCCCCTGATCCATCTCGAATTCAGATGCTTGAAGACTTTCATGAAGCTTCAGAAGCCTAAAGGCTTGACAAAATGCAGCTTGAGACAAAGAAAGAATAAGTTTTGAAGCCTTATCTTATCCTGAGTCACTCTAAATATTAAATCGTTTTATCAGCCATGAATTATACGTTTCGGAAGTTCGTGCAGTGCAAAGCAAACGCCTTGGTGACATTATTCACAGTAAGCGCTGCTCTTCTCCCCATTTCTCACGTATAATTCACTCTGGTAGTAATGACAGTATTTATTTGTGTGTGTATATATATATATATATATATATATGTATATATATACATATATATATATATATATATATATATATAAATACGCATAATACATACATATATATGCATACTCATCCATAGATATAACTATCTATCTATCTATATATATATATATATATATATATATATATATATATATATATATATATATATATACACACACACACATATATATATATATATATATATATATATATATATATATATATATATATATATATATATATATATATATATACGCATGCGTATGTATGTATGTATGTATGTATGTATGTATATATACCCATACGAATATTTGTATGAGAGAGAAAGAGAAATATCATTTAGTATTTATCTCATATCTGTGTAAGCTAAGAAAGACCTATATGAAAATAATGATTCAATCTCTCCTTCTCTTCCCTTATCAATTCCTCCTTCTTCGGGATGATTGAACAGAAACTAGAAAAATCGTTATAGGGGTTCCGTCAACTCGCGTTTATCAGAGCATATTCCATATCATTAACCTCAATAGCTGGTTTCTGGGCTGAATGAAATCTTAAGTCGGGCTTGCACGGTCAAACGGTTCGTCAAACGCGGTTCGGCAAAAAGTGTTTGAAGTGATGTTCGAACGTGTGAACGGAGTATTTGGTTGTCGAACACGCTCGTTGAACTGTTCGAAGAAAGTCTGTTTTAGGTAGTAGGTTGGCCAGGTCACCAGCCACCCGTTGAGATACTACCGCTAGAAAGTTATGGGGTCTTTTGACTGGCCAGTCATTACTACATTGGATCCTTCTCTCTGGTTACGGTTCATTTTCCTTTTTTTTCCTACACACACACACCGAATAGTCTGGCATATTCTTTACATATTTTTTTCTGTCCTCATACACCTGACAACACTAAGATTACCAAACAATTCTACTTCACCCAAAGGGTTACTGCACTGTAATTGTTCAGTGGCCAATTTCCTCTTGGTAAGGGGAGAAGGGACTCTTTGGCTATTGTAAGCAACCCTTCTAGGAGAAGGACACTCCAAAATCAAACCACTGTTCTTTAGTCTTGGGTAGTGCCATAGCCTCTGTACCATGGTCTTCCACTACCTTGGGTTTGAGTTCTCTTGCTTGAGGGTACACTCGGGCACACTATTCTATCTTATTCCTCTTCCTCTTGTTTTGTTAAAGTTTTTATAGTTTATTAAGGAGATATTTATGTTAATGTTGTTACTCGTCTTAAAAATTTAATTTTCCCCTGCTTCTTTTCCTCAATGGGCTATTTTCCCTGTTTGAGCCCCTGGGTTTATAGCATCCTGCTTTTCCAACTAGGGTTGTAGCTTAGCAATTAATAATAATAATAATAATAATTAATAATAATAATAATAATAATAATAATAATAATAATAATAATAATAGTAACCTGACTTTTGGAGGCTGGGCTTCATTGTCCACAAACCTTATGTATTTGTGACTGACTCCACCGCTAAGAACAGTTTAACAAGCAGGTTCGACAACTGGGTTTGACCGAGTAAACCCTGCTTTATATTCATATATCCCTGATTTGTGTCGGGCCGAGCATTGTTGTTACTGAAAAGTGTTAAAAAGTGACCTTTTAAAATGCTGATATTTAGAAATGATTATTGTAATATGTTTTCTAATTGTGGGAGAGAATTGTTACTTTAAATTTTCATGTAGAGTTCCATCTTAATAATAATAACAACAACAATAATAATAATGATAATAATAATAATGATAATAATGATGATAATAATATACAGGGAGATGAAGGGATAGGTTCCAAAAGTAATACAAAGAAGCTTCTAAAACATATTACTACAACTAAGAAAATAACTAAATATTAATCTAAACGAGTCCCTAATATTGTTCCCGGAAAGAATTTGGCTCAATATTGAAAAATCTGTTTTTATTGGTCTTCAAGAAAGCTCTTTGTAAATGGCTTTCAATAGAAATATATTAAGATAGTCACTTTTTTGTTCCTGCTGACAACATTAATTAATATATTAACTTTGAAATAGAAAAAAGTATTTTTATAAGTATTGAGGGACAACAAACTGATATAAATGATACAATTAACAGCTGAATTTAGTTCGATTCGTTTATGGATTTGTACTTATTTATCAGTGAGATTCTTGGGAAAACAATGTTCACATAGAAAGGAGATAGGCGGATATTAACAATTATCCTATAATAAAATATATTTGAGCATTTATGAATAAAATTCAATTGTCAATGGGAAGATAAAAATAATTATTTACTATTTATGAAATTTTTTATTGTAGTCACTAAAGTTTTCTTCGTGTATTTTTAATAGTTTTTTTTTAATGTATTTAACATGATATTTTCTAATATGTTTCTCTCTCTCTCTCTCATTGGAATGATTGATTGATTAAGATCGCTCTTTTCCACGAGCAGCCCACAAGATATATAATACTTTTTATTTATTTTCTTCCCTCTTGCATTAGCAGTACTTTCCAACAGTTTGTTGTTAAATAGCTATTTTTTAGACAAGTCCAAATGAGGACCAAGTAATAACCATGAACAACAGACAAATGTTACGATGATAAAGAGTAAGAGGAACAGGAAAAGGGAGACCAAAGCGAAGGTGGATGGACTGTATCAAGGATAACCTTCGAACAAAGGGATTAAACGAGTGGTGAAGTGTGGGACAGAGGTAGAAGATGCAGACAAAGAATAGAGAGAGAGAGAGAGAGAGAGAGAGAGAGAGAGAGAGAGAGAGAGAGAGAGAGAGAGAGAGAGAGAGGAGAGTTCAACACCAGACCAAAGAAAGCCTGTTGCTGGTTTGCTGGATAACCGGGGGACGTCAGTGACAGGATACTCTCTTTCTATCCTGCCTGTCTCGGAACCCCAAACCGAGAGGTAGTCCTGATTCGGAAGACACCCAAGAGGAAGGATCCTCAACGGAGTCAATTTCTTAGGGCTTGACCCGAACCAGGACTCTCGGAAAACCCGAGTCTCTTTACTTTAGGTTATCCAGGACGATACAAAAATAACTGCCATTACTCATCAGAAAATATTTTCCATATCAAAAAGCTTCAATATTTTATGTAAACTTTATAAATATATTTAATAAATTTATAATATTTGATAAAGGTAATAATTATGGATTTAGATCCTTTTAATATTAAATATCATTACAGCTACATAAGAAATTTAGAGGCTCTTTTTTTATCAAATAACTCAAGTAAGTTAGTGTGTTGGACAAGAAGGTATGATAGCCTGAGCTGTCGTCATGCCAAAAATCCTATTCCTTACTTAGTGCACACCACTATTATTATTATTATTATTATTATTATTATTATTGTTACTTGCTACAATCCTAGTTGGAAAAGCAGGATGCTGTAAGCCCGGTGGCCCAAACAGGGAAAATAGCCCAGTGAGGAAAGGAAACAAGGAAAAATAAAGTATTTTAAAAACAGTAACAACATTAAGATAAACACTTCCTATATAAACTATTAAAACTTTTACAAAATAAGAGGAAGAGAAATTATATTAAACTAAATTATGATGTTTTTATTGTTAAGAATTTTTAGGGTAGAAATATATTCCGTTATTTAAATTAAAAAGATTAAGAAAAAATAGAAATAAGTGATATTGGGCTTAAGATCACATCTCCACTAAAGAAGGTACCTGACTCCTCCAAAATAGTTTCTCTTAGACCATTTGGACTAATTGTAACACCAGATATTGATTATGGATATAAATGTTGATGTTTTGTATAATTTTTGGAAACATAATTTGAAAAGGATTGTCTTATAATACTAATATTTCTGCTGTAAAAATCGGTGGCATTTTCCTTTCAACAACTTCAACTGAAGGCCTAGTACTATTCTCGTAAACCAAAAAGGCTTTATAACCTCTTATTACTTTAATTTCTACGCGAAAGTGAAATGTTTGGAAAGCAAAATTGAAGAAAGGAAACTCGAATGGAGAAATAGCCTAAGGCTGAAAAGACAAAAAAAAAAAAAAAAAAAAAAAAAAAATCGCAAACAAAATATTTCATTGAGGGATAAAATGTTTAAGAGGATTGCATCCGACTTAAAATCCCTCTCAGTCTTTCCGGGTATCACAGGTTGTCCAAATTTTCCCTTTTCATTATATATATATATATATATATATATATATATATATATATATATATATATATATATATATATATATATATATCGTTTCCCCTTAAGCTTTTTATCATCTCCATTTAAAGTCTTCCTTGGAATACTAGCTAGCACTCGTCTATCGGTCAAAAGCTTCATAGAGAGTTTGTTATAGCTGGTGAAAATATGTAGGCCTATATATAAAGAGGGCTCTTGTATACATATTGTCACCAGCTATAACAAACTCTCTACGTAGTTTTTGACCTTATTTTTCCATCGAGAACTTTAAATGGAGGTGATGAAAAGGGATAAGGGAAAAAGTAAAGGATACTGATAATGAAAAAGAAAAGTTTGGACAACCTGTGATACCCGGAAAAACTGAGAGGGATTTCAAGTCGGAAGCAATCCTCTTAAGCCTTTTATATCACAATTAATTATTTCGTATGCGTTTTTTCTGTATTCTTTTCAGCCTTACACCATTTCTCCATTCCGGCTTTCTTTCTTCAGTGTTGTATTCCAAACTCTTCACTTTCATGTAGCAATTAAAGTAATAAGAGGTTATAAAACCTCTTTGGTTTACAAGAATAGTACTATGTATTCAGTTGGAGTTGTTGAATGGAAAATGCCACCGATGTTTGCACCAGGAATATTAGTATTGAAAGATTTTTCTTTTATGAAACACAATCCTTTTTAACTCCTGTTTCCAAGAAATTATACAAAGCATCAACATTTAAATCCCTAATTAATATCTGGTGTTACAAGTAGTCCAAAGGGGCTAAAGAGAAACTTTTGGCGGAGTCACGTACATTCATTTCTCCTTTTCTTATTGTTATTCAATTTAGATAACGGAATACATTTATTCCTAAGAATTCTCAACAATGAAAACTTCATAATGTTTAGTGATATGTAATTAAGGAATAGGATGTTTGGCCTGATGACAGCCTAGGCTCATGATCTCCGCCAACACACTACTAACTTATTTAAGTTTTTTTGTATTGATTGATTTATTACGTGTCTGGCATCTTGACATCTAATGTCATTGACGCAGATTAATTTTGATTTATTTCTTTTTTTGATAAAAAAAACCCTCAAATTCCTATGTTAGCTGTAATGACAGTTAATATTTAAAAGATATAGATAAAAAAATGATTAACGTTCATGAAATATTATAAATTTGTCGAATAAATTTATAAACTTTGCATAAAAAAATGAAGGTTTTTGATATGGAAAATATTTTCTGATGAGTAATGGCAGTGATGTTTGCATCGTCCTGGATAATCTAAAGTAAAGAGACTCGGTTAATCTGAGAGTCCTGGTTCGGGTCAAGCCCTAAGAAATTGACTCCGTTGAGGATCCTTCCTCTTGGGTGTCTTCCGAATCAGGACTACCTCTCGGTTTGGGGTTCCGAGACAGGCAGGATAGAAAGAGAGTATCCTGTCACTGACGTCCCCTGGTTATCCAGCAAAACAGCAACAGGCTTTCTTTGGTCTGGTGTTGAATTCTCCTCTCTCTCTCTCTCTCTCTCTCTCTCTCTCTCTCTCTCTCTCTCTCTCTCTCTCTCTTCGACTGCTCGTTGAAGGATGACAATGAGATAGAGGAGAAGGAGCCTCCTTTTGTTTATGGTTATTAGTTTGGTTCTTATTTAGACTTTTCCAAAAGAAGCAGTTATTCAACAACAAACTCTTGGAAAGTACTGCTAATGCAAGAGGGAAGGTTTATGAAAAGTAATACATTTCTTGTGGGCTGCTCATGGAAAAGAGCTATCTTAATTAACCAATCATTCTAATGAGAGAGAGAGAGAGAGAGAGAGAGAGAGAGAGAGAGAGAGAGAGAGAGAGAGAGAGAGTGAGAGAGAGAGATTAAAAAATCTTGCGTTTAAAACATCAAAAATAACTATTAAGAATACGCGAAGGAAACTCTAGTGTCTACACTGAAATTGTGTGTGTGTTAAGATTGCGTTACCTTATGTTAAGACACTGGCTCTAACTATACTGAAGGCGAATATGCTAAGAAGTGATAAAAACTTTTATACAATCTAAATATTGCTAAAAACTATAGAAAATCATTAAATTCCAACAATTTAAAATTTCATAAACATTAGATAATAATTTTTATTTTCCAATTCATAATTAAATCATAATCATAAATGCTGAAATGTATTTTATTATAGGATAATTGTTTATATCGGCCTATCTCCTGTCTATGGGAACATTACTAAGAATCTCACTCATAAAGTACACATCCCTAAACGATTCGAACTAAATTCAGCTGTTAATTGAATCATTTATATTTGTTTGTTGTCCAAAAAAATGAAGTTTCACCAAGTGTCCGATTACAGGTAGACACACGAACACACAAACTAAGCTCTTCAGATGGAAGAAATATTTTCTAATGGAATTTAAACTTATGATATTAGGACTCCACTAATGTTAAAAAACATAGAATTTAGATGGAGCAAGTCATACCTATCCTTTCTTCACTCTGTATATACAAGAACCCTTTTTATATGCATACCTACATATTTTCACCAGCTATAACAAACCCTCTACGAAGCTTTTGACCGATAGACGAGTGCTAGTTATTATTCTATGGACGACTTTAGGCAGATATGATAAAAAAGGAAAAGGGAAATGATAGAGATAATGAAAAGGGAAAGTCTGGACAACCTGCGATACCCGGAGGGACGGAGTGATTGTAAGTCTGATGCAACCCTCTTAAGCCATTTCTCTCTCAATGAAATATTTATTTGTGCTATATATTTATTTTTTATTCTTTTCAGCCTGACACTACTTCTCCATTCCGGTTTCCTTTCTTCAATTTTTCTTTCCAAACTCTTCACTTTCACGCTGCAATTAAAGTAATAAGATCTCTCTCTCTCTCTCTCTCTCTCTCTCTCTCTCTCTCTCTCTCTCTCTCTCTCTCTCTCTCTCTCTCTCTCTCTTCTTTGGTTTACGAGAATCATATCAGGTTTTCAGTTGAGGTTGTTGAATAGAAAATGCCACTGATGTTTACAAAAGGAATATTAGTATTAAAAGACTTCTCTTTTATGAAATACAATCTCATCTAACTTGTGTTTCCAAGAAACTCTATACAAAACATCAATATTTTTATTCATAATCAATATTTGTTCTCACAATTAGTCCAGAGGGACTAAGAGAAACAGTTTGTTTGGGTGGAGCCACGTACATTTATTAGTGGAGATTGTGATCTTAAGCCCAATATCACTCACAGTATTTCTCTTTTTCTTAATAGTGTTTAGCTTAAATAACGAAATACATTTCTTCCTAAGAATTCTTTACAATGAAAACATCATAATGTTTACGGATGTGTATTTCTCAAGGAATAGGATTTTTGGCCTGATGTCAGCCCAAGCTCTTGTACCGTATTGGCCAACACACTATTAACTTATCTAAGTTATTTGATGAAAAAAAAATCCTCTCAAATTCCTATGCAGCTGTAATGAAAATTAATATCTAAAGGATCTAACTACATGATTATAAAAATTTATCAAATATTATAAATTTATTGAATAAATTGCTTAACTTCACGTAAAATAATGAAGATTTTTTATATGGAAAATATTTTCTGATGAGTAATTGCAGTGATGTTTGTATCGTCCTGGATAATCTTAAGTAAAGAGGCTCGGGTTTTCCGAGAGTCCGGGTTCGGGTCAAGCCCTAAGAAATCGACTCCGTTGAGGATCCTTCCTCTTGGGTGTCTTCCGAATCAGGACTACCTCTCGGTTTTGGGTTCCGAGACAGGCAGGATAGAAAGAGAGTATCCTGTCACTCACGTCCCACGGTTACTCATCATCAACTGCTCTTTCTTATCCGTTTCCTGCTCCCCTCCCTCATTATCATCGTATTGTTTGTTTGTTTTTTATGGTTATTACTTTGTTTCTTATCTAGACTTGTCTAAAAAAGTAGTTATTTTAATGCGAGAAGGAGGAAGGTATAAAAAAGTAATAACTCTCCTTGTCGGATGCTCATGTGCAAGAGCTATCTTAATCAATCAATCATTCCAGTGTAAGCAAGGAACAGATTAGAAAACCTCTTTGAGTGCCTTTTGATATTTTGGGGGCTAGAATTTGCAATGCAATACGAATCGTCTCCTGTTGAATTATCAAATTCTCATGGATGTGTTCCATTCATGACCCTTCAAATTTGTTATAGACTTAAATTATTTTTTAAAATTTCAAAGTATGATTTATGATTATGAACAACAAGTCTTGGACAGTGAATGGTATTTCCCTTTAAGTAATAATAGCTCTTGCACATGAGCAGCCCACCAGAAAAGCTATTACTTTTTTTTTTATACCCTCCTCCCTCTCGAATAGCAGTACTTTCAATCAGATTGTTGTTAAATAACTAATTTTTTAGACATCTAAATGATGAATAAGTAATAGCCATGATAAACAGACAGACGTTACGATGATGATTAGGTAGAGTTTCAGGAAAAGGATAAGAAGGAGCAGTTGATGTTGAGATGAAAGGAGAGACTGAAGAGAAGAAAATTATTCAACACCAGACCAAAGAATGCCTGTTGCTGTTTTGCTGGATAACCGGGGGACGTCAGTGACAGGATACTCTCTTTCTATCCTGCCTGTCTCGGAACCCCAAACCGAGAGGTAGTCCTGATTCGGAAGACACCCAAGAGGAAGGTTCCTCAACGGAGTCAATTTCTTAGGGCTTGACCCGAACCAGGACTCTCGGAAAACCCGAGTCTCTTTACTTTAGGTTATCCAGGACGATACAGAAACCACTGCCATTACTCATCAAAAAATATTTTCCATATCAAAAAGCTCCAATATTTTATGTAAACTTTTTAAATATATTTAATAAATTTGTATTTGATAAAGGTTAATAATTATGGATTTAGATCCTTTAAATATTAAGTATTATTTCAGCTACATAGGAAATTCAGAGGATCTTTTTTCATTAAATAACTCAAGTTAATAGTGTGTTGGACAAGAAGGTACAATAGCCTGAGCTGTCGTCATGCCAAAAATCCTATTCCTTACTAAGTACACACCACTATTATTATTATTATTATTATTATTATTACTTGCTACAATCCTAGTTGGAAAAGCAGGATGCTGTAAGCCTAGGGGCCCAAACAGGGAAAATAGCCCAGTGAGGAAAGGAAACAAGGAAAAATAAAATATTTCAAGAGCAGTAACAACATTAAAATAAACATTTCCTATATAAACTATTAAAACTTTTACAAAATAAGAGGTATTATACTGAATTAGGATGTTTTCATTGTTAAGAATTTTTAGGTATAAATGTATTCCGTTATCTAAATTAAAAAGGTTTAAGAAAAAAAGAAATAATTGATATTGGGCGTAAGATCACATCTCCACTAAAGAAGGTACCTGACTCCTCCCAAACAGTTTCTCTTAAACCCTTTGGACTAATTGTAACACCAGATATTGATTATGGATATGCATAATGTTTTGTATAATTTCTTGGAAACCTAAGTTAAAAAGGATTGTATTTCAGAAAAGAAAAGTCTTATAATACTAATATTCCTGCTGCAAACATCGGTGGCATTTTCCATTCAACAACTTCATCTAAATGCCTAGTACTATTCTCGTAAACGAAGAGGCTTTATAACCTCTTATTACTTTAATTGCTACGTGGAAGTGAAGAGTTTGGAAAGCAAGATTGAAGAAAGGAAACCGGAATGGAGAAATGGCGTAAGGCTGAAAAGAAAAATAAGAAATATAGCAAACAAAATATTTCATTGAGGGATAAAATGTTTAAGAGGATTGTATCCGACTTAAAATCCCTCTGTCTTTCCAAGTATCACAGGTTGTCCAAATTTTCCCTTTTCATTATATCTATCGTTTCCCTTTAAGCTATTTATCATCATCTCTTTTTAAAGTCCTCCTTGGAATAATAGCTAGCACTCGTCTATCGGTCAAAAGCTTCATAGAGATTTTGTTATAGCTGGTGACAATATGTAGGCCTACATATAAAAAGGGCTCTTGTATACGTATTGTCACCAGCTATAACAAACTCTCTACGAAGCTTTTGCCCGATAGACGAGTGCTAGCTATTATTCCCTGGAGGACTTTCAATAGAGGTGATGATTAAGGAAAAGGGAAAGGATACGGATAATGAAAAAGAAAAGTTTGGACAACCTGTGATACAAGGAAAAACTGAGAGGGATTTCAAGTCGGATGCAATATTCTTAAGCCTTTTTATCCCACAATGGATTATTTAGTATGCGTTTTTTACTGTATTCTTTTCAGCCTTACACCATTTCTCCATTCCGGCTTTCTTTCTCCAGTGTTGTATTCCAAACTCTTCACTTTCATGTAGCAATTAAAGTAATAAGAGGTTATAAAGCCTCTTGGTTTACGAGAATAGTACTATGTATTGTTGAAGTTGTTGAATGGAAAATGCCACCGATGTTTGCAGCAGGAATATTAGTATTGAAAGATTTCTCTTTTATGAAATACAATCCTTTTTAACTCATGTTTCCAAGAAATTATACAAAACATCAACATTTATATCCCTAATCCATATCTACTATTACAAGTAGTCCAAAAGGGTCTAAGAGAAACATTTGGCGGAGTCACGTACATTCAATAGTGGAGATTGTGATTTTAAGCCCAATAACACATATTTCTCCTTTTCTTATTGTTATTCAATTTAGATAACGGAATACATTTATTCCTAAGAATTCTCAACAATGAAAACTTCATAATGTTTAGTGATATGTAATTAAGGAATAGGATTTTTGGCCTGATGACAGCCTAGGCTCATGATCTTCTCCGCCAACACACTACTAACTTATTTAAGTTTTTTTTTTTTTTATTGATTGATTTATTACGTGTTTGGCATCGACATCCAATGTCATTGACGCAGATTAATTTTTAATTTTTTTTTTCTTTTTTTGATAAAAAAACCCTCAAATTCCTATGCTAGCTGTAATGATAATTAATATTTAAAAGATATAAATAAAAAAATAATTAACGTTTATGAAATATTATAAATTTGTCGAATAAATTTATAAACTTTGCATAAAAAAATGAAGGTTTTTGATATGGAAAATATTTTCTGATGAGTAATGGCAGTGATGTTTGCATCGTCCTGGATAATCTAAAGTAAAGAGACTCGGTTAATCTGAGAGTCCTGGTTCGGGTCAAGCCCTAAGAAATCGACTCCGTTGAGGATCCTTCCTCTTGGGTGTCTTCCGAATCAGGACTACCTCTCGGTTTGGGGTTCCGAGACAGGCAGGATAGAAAGATAGTATCCTGTCACTGACGTCCCCCGGTTATCCAGGAAAAACAGCAACAGGCTTTCTTTGGTCTGGTGTTGAACTCTCCCCTCTCTCTCTCTCTCCCTCTCTCTCTCTTCGACTGCTCCAGGCCTTGAAGGATGACAATGAGATAGAGGAGCAGGAGACGGAGCCTCCTTTTATTTATGGTTATTACTTTGGTTCATATTAAGACTTTTCCAAAAAAAACAGTTATTCAACAACAAACTCTTGGAAAGTACTGCTAATACAAGAGGGAAGGTATATGAAAAGTGATACATTTCTTTTGGGCTTCTCATGGAAAAGAGCTATCTTAATTAACCAATTATTCTAATGAGAGAGAGAGAGAGAGAGAGAGAGAGAGAGAGAGAGAGAGAGAGAGATTAAAAAATCTTGCGTTTCAAGCATCAAAAATAACTATTAAGAATACGCGAAGGAAACTCTAGTGACTACACAAAAATTGTGTGTGTTAAGATTGCCTTCCCTTATGTAAGACACAGGCTCTAACTATACTGAAAGCGAATATGCTAAGAAGTGATAAAAACTTTTCTACACTCTAAATATTGCTAACAACTATAGGAAATCATTAAATTCCAACAATTTAGAATTTCATAAACATTAGATAATGATTTTTATTTTCCAATTCATAATTGAATCATAATCATAAATGCTCAAATGTATTTTTTATAGGATACTTGTTCATATCGGCCTATCTCTTGTCTATGGGAACATTACTTTACCAAGAATCTCACTCATAAAGTACACATCCCTAAAAGATCCGAACTAAATTAATTGAATCATTTATATTAGTTTATTGTCCAAATAATGAAGTTTCACCAAGTGTTCAATTACAGGTAGACACACGAACGCACAAACTAAGCTATTCAGATGGAAAGAATAATTTTGAATGGAATTTAAACTTATGATATTAGGACTCCACTAATGTTAAAAAACATGGAATTTCGGTGGAGCTAGTCATACCTATCCTTTCTTCACTCTGTATATACAAGACCCCTGATTATATACAGGCTTATATATTGTCACGAGCTATAACAAACACTCTACGAAGCTTTTGACCGATAGACGAGTGCTAGTTATTATTCTATGGACGACTTTAGGCAGATATGATAAAAAGGAAAAGGGAAATGATAGAGATAATGAAAAGGGAAAGTCTGGACAACCTGCGATACCCGGAAGGACAGAGGGATTTTAAGTCTGATGCAACCCTCTTAAGCCATCTATCTCTTAAGGAAATATTTATTTGTGCTATATATTTTTTTTATTCTTTTCAGCCTTACAATACTTCTCCATTCCGGTTTTCCGTTCTTCAATTTTGCTTTCCAAACTCTTCCCTTTCACGCTGCAATTAAAGTAAGATCTCTCTCTCTCTCTCTCTCTCTCTCTCTCTCTCTCTCTCTCTCTCTCTTCTTTGGTTTACGAGAATCATATCAAGTTTTCAGTTGAGGTTGTTGAATAAAAAATGCCACTGATGTTTACAAAAGGAATATTAGTATTAAAAGATTTCTCTTTTATGAAATACAATCTCATCTAACTTGTGTTTCCAAGAAACTCTATACAAAACATCAATATTTTTATTCATAATCAATATTTGTTCTCACAATTAGTCCAGAGGGACTAAGAGAAACAGTTTGTTTGGGTGGAGCCACGTACATTTATTAGTGGAGATTGTGATCTTAAGCCCAATATCACTCACAGTATTTCTCTATTTCTTAATAGCATTTAGCTTAGGATCACATGAAGATTGGGGACCCCAACACTCGCTGGGGTCGCTTATCTTCAGGTGGAAAAAAATTGGGTCTTTTTTCTTCAGGTGAGGAAGTTAAATTTAAGAATAGGACTAACAAGCTAACTAACCAGTTTATAAGTTGATTATTATTAGTGTAACGACATGAGTGAGACTAACCAATAAAAGTGCTAACAAACTTACTTATAAGGTGGCAAATAGATTTTTTTTTTAAATTGACGGTATTTAAAAAATAAATTCTTATTTTCCTTTAATGGCTAATAGACTAAACTGTCTTCTATACAAGATAATTGTGTAGAAACTCCAAACTCTTTGTAAAGGGCTTTCAATAGAAATATATTAAGATAGTCACTTTTTTGTTCATGCTGACAACATTAATTAATATATTAACTTTGAAATAGAAAAAAAGTATTTATTATAAGTATTGAGGGACAACAAACTGATATAAATGATACAATTAACAGCTGAATTTAGTTCGATTTGTTTATGGATTTGTACTTATTTATGAGTGAGATTCTTGGGAAACCAATGTTCACATAGAAAGGAGATAGGCGGATGTTAACAATTATCCTTTAATAAAATATATTTGAGCATTTATGAATAAAATTCAATTGTCAATGGGAAGATATAAATGATTATTTACTATTTATGAAATTTTAAATTGTTGGAATTCAATGATTTTCTATAGTTGTTAACATTATTTAAATTGTGTAAAAGTTTTTATCAGTTTTCAGCGTATTCGCCTTTATTGTAGTCACTAAAGTTTTCTTCGTGTATTTTTAATGGTTTTTTTTTTATGTATTTAACATGATATTTTCTAATATGTTCCTCTCTCTCTCATTGGAATGATTGATTGATTAAGAGCGCTCTTTTCCATGAGCAGCCCACAAGATATTTAATACTTTTTATTTATTTTCTTCCCTCTTGCATTAGCAGTACTTTCCAACAGTTTGTTGTTAAATAGCTGTTTTTTAGACAAGTCTAAATGAGAACCAAGTAACAACCATGAACAACAGACAAATGTTACGATGATAAAGAGTTAGAGGAACAGGAAAAGGGAGACCAAAGCGAAGGTGGATGGACTGTATCAAGGATAACCTTCGAACAAAGGGATTGAACGAGTGGTGAAGTGTAGGACAGAGGTAGAAGATGCAGACAAAGAATAAGAGAGAGAAAGAGAGAGAATTCAACACCAGACCAAAGAAAGCCTGTTGCTGTTTTTGCTGAATAACCGGGGGACGTCAGTGACAGGATACTCTCTTTCTATCCTGCCTGTCTCGGAACCCCAAACCGAGAGGTAGTCCTGATTCGGAAGACACCCAAGAGGAAGGATCCTCAACGGAGTCAATTTCTTAGGGCTTGACCCGAATCAGGACTCTCGGAAAACCCGAGTCTCTTTACTTTAGGTTATCCAGGACGATACAAAAATCACTGCCATTACTCATCAAAAAATATTTTCCATATCAAAAGGCTTCAATATTTTATGTAAACTTTATAAATATATTTAATAAATTTATGATATTTGATAAAGGTAATAATTATGGATTTAGATCCTTTTAATATTAAATATCATTACAGCTATATAAGAAATTTAGAGGCTCTTTTTTTATCAAATAACTCAAGTTAATAGTGTGTTGGACAAGAAGGTACAATAGCCTGAGCTGTCGTCATGCCAAAAATCCTATTCCTTACTTAGTGCACACCACTATTATTATTATTATTATTATTGTTACTTGCTACAATCCTAGTTGGAAAAGCAGGATGCTGTAAGCCCAGGGGCCCAAACAGGGAAAACAACCCAGTGAGGAAAGGAAACAAGGAAAAATAAAATATTTTAAGAACAGTAACAACATTGAAATAAATATTTCCAATATAAACTATTAAAACTGTTACAAAATAAGAGTAAGAGAAATTAGATTAAACTAAATTATGATGTTTTCAATATTAAGAATTTTTAGGTAGAAATTAATTCCGTTATCTAAATTGAAAACGATTAAGAAAAATAGAAATATGTGATATTGGGCTTAGGATCACATCTCCACTAAAGAAGGTACCTGACTCCTCCCAAACAGTTTCTCTTAGACCCTTTGGACTAATTGTAACACCAGATATTTATTATGGATATACATGTTGATGTTTTGTATAATTTTTGGAAATATAAGTTAAAAAGGATTGTATTTCAGAAAAGAAAAGTCTTATGATACTATTACTACTGCTGTAAAAATCGGTGGCATTTTCCTTTCAACAACTTCAACTAAAGGCCTAGTACTATTCTCGTAAACCAAATAGGCTTTATAACCTCTTATTACTTTAATTTCTACACGAAAGTGAAATGTTTGGATGCAAAATTGAAGAAAGGAAACTGGAATGGAGAAATAGCCTAAGGCTGAAAGGAAAAGAAAAAAAAATCGCAAACAAAATATTTCATTGAGGGATAAAAGGCTTAAGAGGATTGCATCCGACTTAAAATCCCTGTCTTTCCAGGTATCACAGGTTGTTCAAATTTTCCCTTTTCATTATATATATCGTTTCCCTTTGAGCTTTTTATCATGTCTTTTTATAGTCCTCCTTGGAATACTAGCTAGCACTCGTCTATCGCCCAAAAGCTTCATAGAGAGTTTGTTATAGCTGGTGACAATATGTAGGTCTACATATAAAGAGGGCTCTTTTATACATATTGTCACCAGCTATAACAAACGCTTTACGAAGTTTTTGACCTATTATTCCATCGAAAACTTTAAATGGAGGTGATGAAAAGGGAAAAGGTAAAAGGTGAAAGATACAGAAAAGGAAAAGGAAAAGTTTGGACAGCCTGTGATACAAGGAAAAACTGAAAGGGATTTCAAGTCGGATGCAATCCTCTTAAGCCTTTTATACCACAATGAATTATTTCGTATCCGTTTATTTCTGTATTCTTTTCAGCCTTACACTATTTCTCCATTCTGGCTTTCTTTCTTCAGTGTAGTATTCCAAACTCTTCACTTTCATGTAGCTCTTAAAGTAATAAGAGGTTATAAAACCTCATGGTTTACGAGAATAGTACTATGTATTCAGTTAAAGTTGTTGAATGGAAAATGCCACCGATGTTTGCACCAGGAATATTAGTATTGAAAGATTTCTCTTTCATGAAATACAATAATTTTTAACTCATGTTTCCAAGAAATTATACAAACCATCAACATTTAAATCCCTAATTAATATCTGGTGTTACAAGTAGTCCAAAGGGGCTAAAGAGAAACTTTTGGCGGAGTCACGTACATTCATTTCTCCTTTTCTTATTGTTATTCAATTTAGATAACGGAATACATTTATTCCTAAGAATTCTCAACAATGAAAACTTCATAATGTTTAGTGATATGTAATTAAGGAATAGGATGTTTGGCCTGATGACAGCCTAGGCTCATGATCTCCGCCAACACACTACTAACTTATTTAAGTTTTTTTGTATTGATTGATTTATTACGTGTCTGGCATCTTGATATCTAATGTCATTGACGCAGATTAATTTTTTATTTTTTTTTTTTGATAAAAAAACCCTCAAATTCCTATGTTAGCTGTAATGATAGTTAATATTTAAAAGATATAAATAAAAAAAAATGATTAACGTTTATGAAATATTATAAATTTGTCTAATAAATTTCTAAGATTTGCATAAAAAAATGAAGGTTTTTGATATGGAAAATATTTTCTGATGAGTAATGGCAGTGATGTTTGCATCGTCCTGGATAATCTAAAGTAAAGAGACTCGGTTAATCTGAGAGTCCTGGTTCGGGTCAAGCACTAAGAAATTGACTCCGTTGAGGATCCTTCCTCTTGGGTGTCTTCCGAATCAGGACTACCTCTCGGTTTGGGGTTCCGAGACAGGCAGGATAGAAAGAGAGTATCCTGTCACTGACGTCCCCCGGTTATCCAGCAAAACAGCAACAGGCTTTCTTTGGTCTGGTGTTAAATCCTTGTCTTCCTTCTCTTCATTGTCTCTTCTTCTCATCATCAACTGCATATTCCATATTATTAACCTCAATAGCTGGTTTTTGTGCTGAATGAAATCTTAAGGCGGGTTTGCACGGTCAAAAGGTTCGTCAAACGCGGTTCGGCAAAAAGTGTTTGAAGTGATGTTCGAACGTGTGAACGGAGTATTTGGTTGTCGAACACGTTCGTTGAACTGTTTGAAGAAAGTCTGTTTAAGGTTGTAGGTTGGCCAGGTCACCAGCCACCCGTTGAGATACTACCGCTAGAGAGTTATGGGGTCTTTTGACTGGCCAGACATTACTACATTGGATCCTTCTCTCTAGTTACGGTTCATTTTCCCTTTTGCCTACACACACACACACACACCGAATAGTGTGACATATTCTTTACATATTCTCTCCTGTACTCATACACCTGACAACACTGAGATTACCAAACAACTCTTCTTCACCCAAAAGGTTACTGCACTGTAATTGTTCAGTGGCTACTTTCCTCTTGGTAAGGGTAGAAGGGACTCTTTAGCTATGGTAAGCAACCCTTCTAGAAGAAGGACACTCCAAAATCACACCATTGTTCTCTAGTCTTGGGTAGTGCCATAGCCTCTGTACCATGGTCTTCCACTGCCTTGGGTTAGAGTTCTTGTGCTTAAGGTACACTCGGACACACTATTCTATCTTATTCCTCTTCCTCTTGTGTTGTTAAAGTTTTTATAGTTTATTAAGGAGATATTTATTTCAATGTTGTTACTCTTCTTAAAAATTTAAGTGTAACCCAACTTATTACTCAGTATAACTCTGAATAGCTGTAAACACCGTAAATATTTCTTTTCATATATTGCAATTTAATTTTTTTTTTTTTTATCTTAGGTTAGGTCTACATTTAGTGTTCATTGGAGCCAATGAAAAGTTAAAGATCATTATGGACAATCATTAGTTGATTTAGGATCTTTACCCCTAATTTGATTTACCGAATGTAAGAAATACAAAATGAAATGAATATTTGCATCTGTATAAAAATGGACTGTATCAAGGATGACCTTCGATCATAGGGATTAACCGATGATGAAGTGTGAGACAGAGGTAGATGGCGAACGCTGGCCAAAAACATCGACCCCACATAGAAATGGGAAAAGATGAAGACAAAGAAGAAGAAGAAGAAGAAGAAGAATAAGAAGAAGTAGATTGTCAATAAATAACTAACTAAGTAACTATTAAGTTTGAAGCGTTTAAGGATTTGTACTTCTTTATGAGTGAGATTCTTGGTAAAGCAATGTTCACATGGAAAGGAGATAGGCCGATATTAACAATTATCCTATAACAAAATATATTTGAGCATTTATGAATGAAATTCAATTGTCAATTGGAAGCTAAAAATTGTTATTTAGTATTTATGAAATTTTTAAATTGTAAATTGTTGGAATTTATTGATTTTCTTAGGTTGTTAACAGTATTTAAATTGTATAAAAGTTTTCATCAGTTCTCAGCGTATTCGCCTTTATTGTAGTCACTAAAGTGTTCTTCGTGTATTTTTAATAGTTATTTTTGATGTATTTAACATGATATTTTCTAATCTATTCTCTCTCTCTCTCATTGGAATGATTGATTGATTAAGATCGCTCTATTCCACGAGCAGCCCACAAGATATTTAATACTTTTTATTCATTTTCTTCCCTCTTGCATTAGCAGTACTTTCCAACAGTTTGTTGTTAAATAGCTGTTTTTTAGACAAGTCCAAATGAGGACCAAGTAATAACCATGAACAACAGACAAATGTTACGATGATAAAGAGTTAGAGGAACAGGAAAAGGGAGACCAAAGGGAAGGTGGATGGACTGTATCAAGGATAACCTTCGACCAAAGGGATTAACGAGTGGTGAAGTGTGGGACAGAGGTAGGAGATGCAGACAAAGAATAAGAGAGAGAGAAAGAGAGAGAGAGAAAGAGAGAGAGAGAGAATTCAACACCAGACCAAAGAAAGCCTGTTGCTGTTTTTGCTGGATAACTGGGGGACGTCAGTGACAGGATACTCTCTTTCTATCCTGCCTGTCTCGGAACCCCAAACCGAGAGGTAGTCCTGATTCGGAAGACACCCAAGAGGAAGGATCCTCAACGGAGTCAATTTCTTAGGGCTTGACCCGAACCAGGACTCTCGGAAAACCCGAGTCTCTTTACTTTAGGTTATCCAGGACGATACAAAAATCACTGCCATTACTCATCAGAAAATATTTTCCATATCAAAAAGCTCCAATATTTTATGTAAACTTTATAAATATATTTAATAAATTTACAATATTTGATTAAGGTTAATAATTATGGATTTAGATCCTTTAAATATTAAATATCATTACAGCTACATAAGAAATTTAGAGGCTCTTTTTTTTTATCAAATAACTCAAGTAAGTTAGTGTGTTGGACAAGAAGGTACAATAGCCTGAGCTGTCGTCATGCCCAAAATCCTATTCCTTACTTAGTGCACACCACTATTATTATTATTATTATTATTATTATTATTACTTGCTACAATCCTTGTTGGAAAAGCAGGATGCTGTAAGCCCAGGGGCCCAAACAGGGAATACAGCCCAGTGAGGAAAGGAAACAAGGAAAAATAAATTATTTTAAGAACAGTAACAACATTAAAATAAATATTTCCAATATAAACTATTAAAACTTTTACAAAATAAGAGGAAGAGAAATTATATTAAACTAAATTATGTTTTCAATATTAAGAATTTTTAGGCAGAAATTAATTCCGTTATCTAAATTAAAAACGATTAAGAAAAATAGAAATATGTGATATTGGGCTTAAGATCACATCTCCACAAAAGAAGGTACCTGACTCCTCCCAAACAGTTTCTCTTAGACCCTTTGGACTAATTGTAACACCAGATATTTATTATGGATATACATGTTGATGTTTTGTATAATTTTTGGAAATATAAGTTAAAAAGGATTGTATTTCAGAAAAGAAAAGTCTTATGATACTATTACTACTGCTGTAAAAATCGGTGGCATTTTCCTTTCAACAACTTCAACTAAAGGCCTAGTACTATTCTCGTAAACCAAATAGGCTTTATAACCTCTTATTACTTTAATTTCTACACGAAAGTGAAATGTTTGGATGCAACATTGAAGAAAGGAAACTGGAATGGAGAAATAGCCTAAGGCTGAAAG
Organism: Palaemon carinicauda; assembly: GCF_036898095.1. Taxonomy (NCBI): domain Eukaryota; kingdom Metazoa; phylum Arthropoda; class Malacostraca; order Decapoda; family Palaemonidae; genus Palaemon; species Palaemon carinicauda. The sequence continues at coordinate 34,296,147 of NC_090728.1, forward strand.
GAAAAGAAAAAAAAAATATCGCAAACAAAATATTTCATTGAGAGATAAAATGTTTAAGAGGATTGCATCCGACTTAAAATCCCTCTCGGTCTTTCCGGGTATCACAGGTTGTCCAACTTTTCCCTTTTCATTATATATATATATATATATATATATATATATATATATATATATATATATATATATATATATATATATATATCGTTTCCCCTTAAGCTTTTTATCATCTCTTTTTAAAGTCCTCCTTGTAATACTAGCTAGCACTCGTCTATCGGTAAAAAGCTTCATAGAGAGTTTGTTATAGCTGGTGACAATATGTAGGCCTACATATAAAAAGGGCTCTTGTACACATATTGTCACCAGCTATAACAAACTCTCTACGAAGCTTTTGACCGATAGACGAGTGCTAGCTATTATTCCCTGGAGGACTTTAAATAGAGGTGATGATAAAGGAAAAGGGAAAGAATACGGATAATGAAAAAGAAGAGTTTGGACAACCTGTGATACAAAGAATAACTGAAAGGGATTTCAAGTCGGAAGCAATCCTCTTAAGCCTTTTATACTACAATGAATTATTTTGTATACGTTTTTTTTCTGTATTCTTTTTAGCCTTACACTTTTCCTCCATTCTGGCTTTCTTTCTTCAGTGTTGCTTTCCAAACTCTTCACTTTCATGGAGCAAATAAAGTAATAAGAGGTTATAAAGCCTCTTGGTTTACGAGAATAGTACTATGATTGAATAAAAGTTCATATCAGGTATCAGCGTATTCGATTTTATTGGACTCGCTAGAGTTTTCTTCATGTATTCTTAATATATATATTTGATGTATTAAACACGAGTTTTTCTAATCTGTTCCTCTCTCGCATTAGAATGATTAAGATCGCTCTTTTCCATGAGCAGCCCACAAGAATTCTGATACTTTTTATATACCTTCTTTCCTCTTGCATTAGCAGTACTTTCCCACAGTTTGTTGTTAAATAGCTGTTTTTTAGACAAGTCCAAATGAGGACCAAGTAATAACCATGAACAACAGACAAATGTTACGATGATAAAGAGTTAGAGGAACAGGAAAAGGGAGACCAAAGGGAAGGTGAATGGACTGTATCAAGGATAACCTTCGACCAAAGGGATTAACGAGTGGTGAAGTGTGGGACAGAGGTAGGAGATGCAGACAAAGAATAAGAAAGAACAGAGAGAGAGAGAGAGAGAGAGAGAGAGAGAGAGAGAGAGAGAGAGAGAGAGAGAGAGAGAGAGTTCAACACCAGACCAAAGAAAGCCTGTTGCTGTTTTGCTGGATAACCGGGGGACGTCAGTGACAGGATACTCTCTTTCTATCCTGCCTGTCTCGGAACCCCAAACCGAGAGGTAGTCCTGATTCGGAAGACACCCAAGAGGAAGGATCCTCAACGGAGTCAATTTCTTAGGGCTTGACCCGAACCAGGACTCTCGGAAAACCCGAGTCTCTTTACTTTAGGTTATCCAGAACGATACAGAAATCACTGCCATTACTCATCAAAAAATATTTTCCATATCAAAAAGCTCCAATATTTTATGTAAACTTTATAAATATATTTAATAAATTTATAATATTTGATAAAGGTAATAATTATGGATTTAGATCCTTTTAATATTAAATATCATTACAGCTACATAAGAAATTTAGAGGCTCTTTTTTTATCAAATAACTCAAGTAAGTTAGTGTGTTGGACAAGAAGGTATGATAGCCTGAGCTGTCGTCATGCCAAAAATCCTATTCCTTACTTAGTGCACACCACTATTATTATTATTATTATTATTATTATTGTTACTTGCTACAATCCTAGTTGGAAAAGCAGGATGCTGTAAGCCCAGGGGCCCAAACAGGGAAAACAGCCCAGTGAGGAAAGGAAACAAGGAAAAATAAAATATTTTAAGAACAGTAACAACATTAAAATAAATATTTCCAATATAAACTATTAAAACTTTTACAAAATAAGAGGAAGAGCAATTAGATTAAACTAAATTATGATGTTTTCAATGTCAAGAATTTTTAGGCAGAAATGTATTCCGTTATCTAAATTGAAAAAGATTGAGAAAAATAGAAATAAGTGATATTGGGCTTACAGTAAGATCACATCTCCGCTAATGAAGAATATACGTGACTCCTCCCAAACAGTTTCTCTTAGTCCCTTTGGACTAATTGTAACACCAGATATTGATTATGGATATACATGTTGATGTTTTCTATAATTTTTGGAAACATAAGTTAAAAAGGATTTTATTTCAGAAAAGAAAAGTCTTATAATACTAATATTCCTGCTGTAAACATCGGTGGCATTTTCCATTCAACAACTTCAACTAAAGGCCTAGTACTATTCTCGTAAACCAAATAGGCTTTATGACCTCTTATTACTTTAATTTCTAGACGAAAGTGAAATGTTTGGATGCAAAATTGAAGAAAGGAAATTGGAATGGAGAAATAGCCTAAGGATGAAAGGAAAAGAAAAAAAAAATATCGCAAACAAAATATTTCATTGAGGGATAAAATGTTTAAGAGGATTGCATCCGACTTAAAATCCCTCTCAGTCTTTCCGGGTATCACAGGTTGTCCAAATTTTCCCTTTTCATTATACATATACCGGTATATATCGTTTCGCTTTGAGCTTTTTATCATGTCTTTTTATAGTCCTCCTTGGAATACTTGGAATACTCGTCTATCGGTCAAAAGCTTCATAGAGAGTTTGTTATAGCTGGTGACAATATGTAGGTCTACATATAAAGAGGGCTCTTTTATACATATTGTCACCAGCTATAACAAACTCTTTACGAAGTTTTTGACCTATTATTCCATCGAGAACTTTAAATGGAGGTGATGAAAAGGGATAAGGGAAAAGGTAAAGGATACTGATAATGAGAAGGAAAAGTTTGGACAACCTGTGATACCCGGAAAAACTGAGAGGGATTTCAAGTCGGAAAGCAATCCTCTTAAGCCTTTTATACCACAATGAATTATTTTGTATGGTTTTTTCTGTATTCTTTTCTGCCTTACACTATTTCTCCATTCAGGCTTTCTTTCTTCAGTGTTGTATTCCAAACTCTTCACTTTCATGTAGCTCTTAAAGTAATAAGAGGTTATAAAGCCTCTTGGTTTACGAGAATAGTACTATGTATTCAGTTAAAGTTGTTGAATGGAAAATGCTACCGATGTTTGCAGCACGAATATTAGTATTGAAAGATTCTCTTTTATGAAATATACAGTAATCCTTTTTAACTCATATTTCCAAGAAATTATACAAACCATCAACATTTAAATCCCTAATTAATGTCTGGTGTTACAAGTAGTCCAAAGGGGCTAAAAGAAACTTTTGGCGGAGTCACGTACATACATTTCTCCTTTTCTTATTGTTATTCAATTTAGATAACGGAATACATTTATTCCTAAGAATTCTCAACAATGAAAACTTCATAATGTTTAGTGATATGTAATTAAGGAATAGGATTTTTGGCCTGATGACAGCCTAGGCTCATGATCTCCGCCAACACACTACTAACTTATTTAAGTTTTTTTTTGTATTGATTGATTTATTACGTGTCTGGCATCTTGACATCTAATGTCATTGACGCAGATTAATTTTGATTTTTTTTTTGATAAAAAAACCCCTCAAATTCCTATGTTAGCTGTAATGAGAGTAAATATTTAAAAGATATAAATATAAAAATGATTAACGTTTATGAAATATTATAAATTTGTCGAATAAATCTATAAACTTTGCATAAAAAATGAAGGTTTTTGATATGGAAAATATTTTCTGATGAGTAATGGCAGTGATGTTTGCATCGTCCTGGATAATCTAAAGTAAAGAGACTCGGTTAATCTGAGAGTCCTGGTTCGGGTCAAGCCCTAAGAAATTGACTCCGTTGAGGATCCTTCCTCTTGGGTGTCTTCCGAATCAGGACTACCTCTCGGTTTGGGGTTCCGAGACAGGCAGGATAGAAAGAGAGTATCCTGTCACTGACGTCCCCCGGTTATCCAGCAAAACAGCAACAGGCTTTCTTTGGTCTGGTGTTGAATTCTCCTCTCTCTCTCTCTCTCTCTCTCTCTCTCTCTCTCTCTCTCTCTCTCTCTCTCTCTCTCTCTCTCTCTTCGACTGCTCCAGGCCTTGAAGGATGACAATGAGATAGAGGAGCAGGAGAAGGAGCCTCCTTTTATTTATGGTTATTACATTGATTCATATTTAGACTTTTCCAAAAAAACAGTTATTCAACAATAAACTCTTGGAAAGTACTGCTAATGCAAGAGGGAAGGTTTATGAAAAGTAATACATTTCTTGTGGGCTGCTCATGGAAAAGAGCTATCTTAATTAACCAATCATTCTAATGAGAGAGAGAGAGAGAGAGAGAGAGAGAGAGAGAGAGAGAGAGAGAGAGAGAGAGAGAGAGAGAGATTAAAAAATCTTGCGTTTAAAGCATCAAAAATAACTATTAGGAATACGCGAAGGAAACTCTAGTGACTACACAGAAATTGTGTGTGTGTTAAGATTGCCTTCCCTTATGTAAGACACTGGCTCCAACTATACTGAAGGCGAATATGCTAAGAACTGATTAAAACTTTTATACAATCTAAATATTGCTAACAACTATAGAAAATCATTAAATTCCAACAATTTAAAATTTCAAAAACATTAAATAATAATTTTTATTTTCAAATTCATAATTGAATGATAATCATAAATGCTCAAATGTATTTTATTATAGGATAACTTGTTTATATCGGCCTATCTCCTGTCTATGGGAACATTACTTTACCCAGAATCTCACTCATAAAGTACACATCCCTAAACGATTCGAACTAAATTCAGCTGTTCATTGAATCATTTATATTAGTTTGTTGTCCAAAAAAATGAAGTTTCACCAAGTGTTCAATTACAGGTAGACACACGAACGCACAAACTAAGCTATTCAGATAGAAAAAATAATTTTGAATGGAATTTAAACATGATATTAGGACTCCACTAATGTTAAAAAGCATAGAATTTAGATGGGGCTAAAGTCATACCTACCCTTTCTTCACTCTGTATATATAAGAGCCCTTTTTGTATGCTGGCCTACATAATTGTCACGAGCTATAACAAACACTCTACGAAGCTTTTGACCGATAGACGAGTGCTAGTTATTATTCCATGGAGGACTTTAGGCAGATATGATAAAAAGGAAAAGGGAAATGATAGAGATAATGAAAAGGGAAAGTCTGGACAACCTGTGATACCCGGAAGGACAGAGGGATTTTAAGTCTGATGCAACCCTCTTAAGCCATTTCTCTCTCAATGAAATATCTATTTATGCTATATATTTTTTTTTATTCTTTTCAGCCTTACAATACTTCTCCATTCCGGTTTTCCTTTCTTCAATTTTGCTTTCCAACATCTTCACTTTCACGTAGCAATTAAAGTAATAAGAGGTCATAAAGACTCCTGGTTTACAAGAATCGTACTAGGTTTTCAGTTGAAGTTGTTGAATGAAAACTGCAACCGATGTTTAGAGCAGGAAATTTAGTATTAAAAAACTTCTCTTTTGTGAAATACAATCTCATCTAACTTGTGTTTCTAAGAAACTCTATACAAAACATCAATATTTTTTATCCATAATCAATATTTGTTGTCACAATTAGTCCAGAGGGACTGAGAGAAACAGTTTGTTTGGGTGGAGCCACGTACATTTATCAGTGGAGATTTTCATCTTAAGCCAAATATCACTTACAGTATTTCTCTTTTTCTTAATAGTATTAAGCTTAAATTACTAAATACATTTCTTCCTAAGAATTCTTTACAATGAAAACATCATAATGTTTACGGATGTGTATTTTCCAAGGAATAGGATTTTTGGCCTTATGTCAGCTCAGGCTCTTGTACCGTATTGGCCAACACACCATTAACTTATCTAAGTTATTTGATGAAAAAAAATCGTCTCAAATTCTTATGCAGCTGTAATAAAAATTAATATTCAAAGGATCTAACTTCATAACTATTAAAATTTATCAAATATTATAAATTTATTAAATAAATTACTTAACTTTACGTAAAATAATGAAGCTTTTTGATACGGAAAATATTTTCTGATGTGTAATGGCAGTGATGTCTGTATCGACCTGGATAATCCTAAGTAAAGAGGCTCGGGTTTTCTGAGAGTCCTGGTTCGGGTCAAGCCCTAAGAAATTGACTCCGTTGAGGATCCTTCCTCTTGGGTGTCTTCCGATTCAGGACTACCTCTCAGTTTGGGGTTCTGAGACAGGCAGGATAGAAAGATAGTATCCTGTCACTGACGTCCCCCGGTTACTCATCATCAACTGCTCTTTCTTATTCTTTTCCTGCTCCTCTCCCTCATTATCATCGTATCGTTTGTTTGTTATTTTATGGTTATTACTTTGTTTCTTATCTAGACTTGTCTAAAAAAGTAGTTATTTAACAATAAGCTGTTGGAAAGTGCTGGTAATGCGAGGAGGAAGGTATAAAAAAGTAATAACTCTTCTTGTCGGATGCACAAGTACAAGAGCTATCTTAATCAATCAATCATTCCATTGCGAGCAAGGAACAGATTAGAAAACCTCTTTGAGTGCCATTTGATATTTTGGAGGGTAGAATTTGTAGTGTAATACGAAACGTCTCTCGTTGAATTATCAAATTCTCATGGATGTGTTCCATTCATGACCCTTCAAGTTTGTTATAGACTAATATTATTATTTAAAATTTCAAAGTATAATTTATGATTATGAACAACAAGTCTTGGACAGTGAATGGTATTCCCTTTTAAGTGATAATAGCTCTTGCACTTGTGCATCCGACAAGAAAAGCTATTACTTTTTTCTTATACCTTCCTCCCTCTCGCATAGCAGTACTTTCCTTCAGATTATTGTTAAATAACTACTTTTATAGACATCTAAATGATGACTAAAGTAATAGCCATGATAAACAGACAGACGTTGCGATAATAAATAGGTAGAGTTTTAGGAAAAGGATAAGAAGGAGCAGTTGATGGGAAGAAAAGAGAGACTAAAGAGAAGAGAAGAATTCAACACCAGACCAAAGAAAGCCTGTTGCTGTTTTGCTGGATAACCGGGGGACGTCAGTGACAGGCAAGGCCACTTGGTGACAGGATACTCTCTTTCTATCCTGCCTGTCTCGGAACCCCAAACCGAGAGGTAGTCCTGATTCAGAAGACACCCAAGAGGAAGGATCCTCAACGAAGTCGATTTCTTAGGGCTTGACCCGAACCAGGACTCTCGGAAACCCGAGCCTCTTTACTTAAGATCATACAGGACGATACAGACATCACTGCCATTACTGCTCAGAAAAGATTATCTCTATAAAAAAAGCTCCATTATTTTATGTAAAGTTTATTAATTTATTTGATAAATTCATAACATTTGATAAACGTTAATAATAATGAACTTAGATATTCTAATATGACCTTAAAAATCTTGGTTTCTTAAAATGATTTAGGCCAGTACAGAAATCTCTTGCATATATACATTTGACAGTCTATCATGATCTGATCATAAAAAAGTCAGAAATTATTTCAAAATTAAGAAATATCGATACTACGATGTTCTGCAGTATATCTTTGTTAAGGAAATAACATGTCAGAATCTTAATACTGTACTGTAAATTTTCTTAAGCGAAGTGACTATAAACACCAGCCACTCTGCCAAAGCCAATTTTACCCTACAAAATAATGCAAGCAATTTTATCTCCCCTGACTCCATTCTTCATTACATCCAAAAGTAAGTTAAAGATTCATGGAGGTCTAAAGCACCCTTGTTTGAAATTCACTTTTCCATCAAACTATTTCGTCTACAGATTCTAACAAAAACCGTCTTTTATATGCAAAAACTTCCAGTCGATATAGACAATATTACTTCCTACATCTTGTTCCTTCAAACAATCTACACCACATTTTATCAATTTTACGTGGAGCGTTCTTATCATGCAGGCAATATACAATGTTTTTTTTTTTCTTCTCACTGCAACTGTTCGTGCATTTTTTCACAACAATGGCTGAACCTACGTTCCTTCTTCCTTGTCTATATTTTTACAACTCTTTCCCTCGTACCTCTTTTGCTATCCTTATTACTTCTGAACCTCAATCAAAATCATACATTGCAAATTAGGAAGTACACTAGAGGATAATACTGCTCTTAGATTATCCCTCTGGCCTTGCATTTTCCTTCATTCAAAGAAACAATTATTCTTTTGAATCTCTGCTTATTCTCATAACCCACTGAGTCACTCTTATACCGAATTATCAACACGCCTCTTAACAAGGGATTAGTTCACTTATCTTCTGTGGATGATGTCATAACCTCATATCCTCATGAGTCAGCCGCCGCTAACTGTAACTGTTATCATTTTATAACATGATACAACTGCGTATCCTTTATTACCTTATCAGACACATTAATTATGATATTGATTGATTTATCTATATTCTTATACTTATTATCCTTGACTCATGTCCACTACTAGCGTTAGATTTTCCCGAAGTAAGCATTGAGGTACAATAATGTATGTGCAAACGTATGTGAATATACCCATAAAGGGATACGCATACACACACACATATATATACATACATATATATATATATACACACACACACACATATATATATATATATATATATATATATATATATATATATATATATATATATATATATATATATATATATATATGGTGTGTGGGTATACGTGTGTGTGTAAGCGTGTGCGTGCGCGTGTGTGGATGTACGCGTGCGTTATTCCACTTGGAGGGTGTGGCACTACAAGGCGTTGCCTTTCCGGTTTTCAGCATGTCCTTAGAAGGAGAGATTTCTATTCCTTTCCTCAAGAAGTATATGTGCCGATGATGCGTGACAGTTGTTTAAGAGATCCAATTCAGATACTGATCAGGCCGAGAGCTGATTAACTTTCATGCATAGTTCAATCGTTACTATTATTGATTTAATTTTCTACTTTACAATCTTTATGAAGGAGTTATGAACCTACCAAGCATAAATTTGTCTTTCCTAATATTACTAAAGCTAATATAACATGACCTAAGTCATTCTGATTCATTCAACTTAATATAGCCCAGAGTAAGATAGATATATCCAATAATAACATGGTTCTTAAGAGAAAACTTTACGGATTCTTTTAATGATTGTTAATATTCATTTTTTTTTTCTCCCTTTCCTGCCTGCATACTTTATACTGTACTGTATAATCATAAACCGTTCTTATTATCTATCTAATATTATCAAAATTACCATTCAAAGAACAATATCCTCCTGACAAAAATCTGAATAAGTTATGCACTTGTGAAGTATTTTGAATTGTGTCCATCACTATAATGGCGTCCATGCTCACAGAAAATGAACATTTCTACCGTTATGAATATTGAACATTGCTCTTATATTATTATTATTATTAATATTATTATTATTATTATTATTGTACGTCACCTGTCAAAAATGACGATCAAATATTTCAAGCCTTTCCACCCCCTCCCCCTTTCCTATTTACAACACGGCAGTTTCGGCAATTTGTGGGAGATTGTGGTTTTCGACCGTATCTCTCAGGGTACCCACTCTCACTAAGGCATGATTACTCCTCTTCTCTCCCCTGAGGGACGGGAAGAGACCGAGTACTTATACGTTTGGCATTGATACTCAGCGTGACAGGAAATATATGCCTAGCTATATATATATATATGTATATTTTTGGGCTCAAGCCATGTCGTCCTGATGGAAGTTCCTATAGGGTAGCTTCCTAGGGTATATTACAACTACGGCGATATTCCCAGAGAATTTACCTTAAGGTACCAGAATTCTAACTCCTGGAGCGAGTATCCCTCGTGAAAGGGATATCGCGACAAATCAGAGGACGTATTCTAGACACGTCACATGGCAATCTACGACCTGAATAGAGATTTGTCTCGTAGGAGGGAGATTGACGAGATACGAATTCGGGAAAGAAAAAGGGGAGCCGCTCCCAAGGCTTCCCTATCCCCCGATTCGTATGCGTGCCTGGCGCCAATCCTGGCGCCATCTGCATTCCTTTTTGCGTAGCTTAACAACTCGGTGTTTTTTCCTGTTTTTCTCGCAAATCTTGGATTTATTCAGCTTTTCATGGCTTCTTCGTCTTCGTTGACCTCGGATAAGTTGAGTATAGTGTCTGTTATGTATAAATGTAGGCTCTTGGTAAAATTTTTGAGTGATTAATAGGATTAATCTTTGATACAAGAGCCGTAGCCTACCAGAGGTGTCCTGGACACTGTCACTCGCTAGGTATAAATTAGTTAGTCAGAGTGACATTCCTGGTTGTTTTGCTTAATAAAATTTAGCTATTTAGCTTTACATAGGATTTCCTTTCGTGCTTAGTATTATTTGGCGAAGTATTCGCCATTCTGGCCTACGCTAGGCCATGTAGCCTAGTCGTTTGGTCCTAGTACTTAATGCATGATTATGGTTTTTCCGAGTGTAATTAAAATTTTATTGAAGCTTTAGGCTATTTTATACATTTTAGACTGTGTGGAATATTTCCAAGATTGTATACGTGAGAGTTTCGGTGAATTAGGTAATCGATTCTCTTGGTGCCTAGGCTAATTGCTTATGGAGCCTTAGTATACTTTATCATACTCCCCGGTTGCTTTCTTTTCTTCGGAGAAGGTATGCAATCCCTTTCCCTCTGTTTAAGCCTTGGGCTTATCCCTAAGTGGTTTTTTCCGAATTTATTTTCGATAAAACTATACTAGGGTGTTACTGTACCTTCCTGTTCCTGCTGAGTCTGGTTCAAAGAGGGACAGAACAACAGAGTTTTTAGTCTGAGTCCGTGTTGTTTGGCTTGGGGCAGAGTCTCCCTCGCTGACCTAACACTTACAAAGGGAGCTGAGCTCCCTTAGGTCACTGTCGAAGGTTTCTGTAGTTATGATTCCTTCTTGTGTGATCGACCAGACTAAGTCCTGTTGCTGTTCTCGGGGAGGATAAATCTTCCCTTGGGAGTTGCAACGCCTTCCTTGCTTTGGTGCTCTGGAAGCTGGCAGGTATTATACTACTGCGCTGGCACTTTCCCTTAGATCTCCCTTAGGCTAAGACAGAGTTCTTGGCTGCGGGTGATCTGTCACTAAAGCAAGGTTGGCAGGACCCTCTTGTCCCTTCCCCCTCTATCTCCGTAATGGCCTAGCCATTACTGTACTGTACCTTGCCGGCCGGCAGAGCTGGCCGGCAGGGGTATTACTGTACCATATGTCATTCTACTTCTGGACCTAGTATAGGTTGGGATATGGATTGACTAAGCCCATTGCCGGCCGGCAGAGACGCTGGACGGCAAGGGTCTTATGTTTTCGAGTGCTGCCCGGACCTCTCTTGGTCCCTCATCCATGCCGGCCGGCAGAGCCGGACGGCATTGGTCAAGGAAGCCTGAATTAAGTTTCTCCCCTTCCTTATATGCACTCTTTCGGTTGCCGGGCTTGGGGGGTTGTGTACACTCTTATCCCGGCATCCATTCTATTTTCTTCTAGTGCTGTACCTGTCCCGGCAGCCGGCCTATGAGGCCGGCAGCCGGGCAGGGGTAGTCTTCTGGTTCTTTTGCTGCCGGCTGGCATCGGTCTTGTACCTTTGCCGGCCGGCTTATGTCAGTCCTTGTCTGCCGGTCACCAAGAGTGTGGCCGGCAGCTGGGTACTACCTTGTGTAGTTGCTGGCCGGCAATCATTGCCGGCCAACACTGGCTGTTGCTGGCCGGCAGCTGCTGCCGCCGGCACAGGCATTTGAACCAGAGGGCTGCCGCCCTATAGCTGTTAAGTAGTATACTTTAAAGCTAATTGTGGTGTGTGCCGGCCGGCAAAGGCAGGCCGGCACACATCCTCCTATACTGTACTAGTATTCTTCTGTATAGCATATACAGTAAGAAGAAAACTATAGTAAAAGTTTAGGTACAGCACTGTATCTTCTAATACTATTGTGTTTTCTTACACAGCCCTTTGCTGTTGCCCTCAGACAGGAAGCAGAGTTCTTCCCCGTCTATTATCCAGGATTTTTAAAATCATTGCCTAGGTGTGAGCTCCACCTGTTTCCTCTGGAAACCTTGCATTGGTTACTCTAGTAGAGATAAACCATTTTTGATTTTATTATCCGGAAGGCTGCAACAATGGGTTGTGAGGGAAACACAAGTGTGTGTCTTTCAATTATGAATTGTTATGCTATACTATGCATATCCAGTGATACATAGTTCACTTGATACTCATGGAAATTTCTTCTCTTTACAGGAGGACCCTCCGAAGTGCGGAAATGTTTTCTGCAATGTCCGCAGCAAGAACCTCTGCGGACATGAGTGTTGTAGGAGACACGCAGCATGCGCTGTCTCCAAGGATGATCTCCAGTATTGGGACCCTCAGGTATGTACTGTATGCACTAACCTGATTACTGAGGCTTTTGATTCCCCTAGAACGGCGGAATCAAGGGATATAGCTAGGGAAAAGCTTCGTACTTGGGTAAGGGGCTTCAAGAAGAACACCTCTGGCCCTTATCTTCCAAGTGAGAAGATGAGGGCGTATCTTTTTCCCCAGGCATCAGCTGAGGCAGTGATTCCCCAGCCTCAAGAGGAGATCCTTCAAGATCAAGTCCAGGTGGACGAGGAAGTCGCAGATGCGATGCAAGACATCCAGTTGTGTGACAGGATGTCTGACCTGGACGATCGTTTGGAAGAAGACCTCCTGGCAGAAGGTCAGGATCAAGTTCAAACCCCGGATGTCGTAGAGGATGAGGTCGACGAGGTGTCGGCTGCTCCGGTTCAGATGCCGGAGCCTATCCCCTCAACATCGGCTGGCCTCCCAGTAGAACTGGGACAGGCCCTCTCTTCGATTGTTGGAATGATCCAACAAATGCAGAAGGAGAATCAGGAGAAGGCGGCTGCAATGGAACTGCGCATGCAGTCCCTGGCAGAATCACATGGGCCCCGGAAAAGGCTCAATGTGAAAGACCTTCCCATATGCTCAGATGCTAACCCATGGAGGTATGCTGAGCACATGCCGATGACGACTGGAAAGATCGTCATTTCGGATAAGCTGGGTTCAGTTCCCCTAGAGGAGGTAGAATTCTGGCCCAGCAAGGCATCATATCCGGACTGCTATGTCCGGCTGAGAAAAGAACCAGCTTCAAGGGAGGAGACAGAGCCGAAGGAGGTCATTGTTATGGACCACGCTAAGGCTCAAGCCCTACTTTCATCCTCGATGAAAGAGAGGGGCTTCTCGAATTCGAAGGTAGCTGCATTGAGCAAGAAGCTCCCTTCGTTTGTGTCCTCTCCTGATAGAGCCTTCCCCTTTTTACAGAAAGGGTTTGCGGCTGTCCTAAAGGCAGTCGAGGCCGGCAAGCCTTGCCCCTCCCTGGAGGAGTGTAAACCCTTGTCGCTGGCTCTACCTATGGACCACAAAGACTGGAAGGATGTCCATCTAACATTCTCAGTGGGAAAGTTGGAGGCTGATATTGCCGGACGGCAATTCGGCGAGGACCTCCCCAAGCTGTCCGAATCTCTTTTACGAAGAGAGTTCGAGACAAAAGAAAGACTGGCTGCCTCAATGTCTCATCAGACTACTCTCGAGACGATGGCAAGTGACCCCAAGGTCCATGAAATGTTCATGGTAGTGGCTAAGTCTCACTTAGCCACAGTGACGAAGGACCTTTATAACTTCGTCAAGGCAAGGAGAGCTTGCAGGGAGTTCGTGTTCACCGGGGCTTCGGTGAGACACGAGCCAAGGAAGTTAATCTCCTCCAACATTTGGGGAAAAGACCTTTTCCCTACCGATGTGGTCAAAGAGGTTGTTGATAAGGCCGCCGTGGAGAATAGAAATCTTCTCCAGAAGTGGGGCCTGGCTATCAAAAGAAAATCTTCCCCGGATGAGGGTCCTCAACCAAAGAGGAAGAATATGAAGACTAGGCTACCATCTCGGCCAGCCAAGCCTTATAGACAGCAACAGCAACTGCAATTGCCTTTGCCTCCAGTGCCCCAAATGGTGGCACAAACCCCGACTGCCTTTCAGTGGGTACCCCAGGTGGTGCCAGGTCAGTCAACCACATTCGCCCCAACGTTCGAAGGACAGTCTTCTTCCTTTCGTGCAAAACCTAGAGGAGCAGCCAGAGGCTCGTCTAGGCGCCCCTCAAGGGGAAGGGGATTCAGAGGTGGTCGTGGTCAGGGAGGCAAGACCTCAGGACGGCAGTCCAAGTGAAATGATACCGGTAGGAGGGAGACTGATGAAATTTTGGGATCGCTGGACCTTCGATCCCTGGGCCCAAAGCCTACTCAAGAATGGACTGGGTTGGAGCTGGTACAGCACTCCACCCCCATGCCTTCGGTTTTTCCAACACTCCACCCCCATTTTGGAGGAGTACGTTCAAGAACTGTTGGAGAAAAATGTGATCCGAAAGGTGAAGTCCATCAAATTCCAAGGGAGGCTGTTTTGTGTTCCCAAGAAAGACTCGGAAAAGCTCAGAGTCATTCTGGACTTGTCACCACTCAACAAGTTCATAGTGAATTGCAAATTCAAGATGCTAACACTGCAACACATAAGGACCTTACTGCCCAAGAGGGCATACTCAGTCTCTATAGACTTGTCAGACGCCTATTGGCACATTCCAATCAGCCGTCGACTCTCCCCCTACCTAGGGTTCAGGCTACAACGAAAACTGTACGCCTTCAGAGCCATGCCATTCGGGCTAAACATAGCCCCAAGGATTTTCACGAAGCTTGCGAGCGCAGCTCTCAAACAATTACGCCTAAAGGGAATTCAGGTAGTAGCCTACCTGGACGACTGGCTGGTGTGGGCAGCATCCGAGACCGAATGCTTGCAAGCTTCCAGTCAGGTGATCCAGTTCCTAGAGTACCTAGGCTTCAAGATCAACAAGAAAAAGTCTCGACTTTCTCCATCCCAAAAGTTCCAGTGGCTGGGAATCCACTGGGACCTTTTGTCACACAGTTTCTCCATCCCAATGAAGAAAAGGAAGGAGATAGCGGGCTCTGTCAAGAGACTTCTAGATTCCGAAAGGATATCAAGACGCGAACAGGAGAGGGTACTAGGCTCTCTCCAGTTTGCTTCAGTGACAGACCCAGTGCTAAGAGCACAGCTAAAGGATGCAACCGGAGTTTGGAGAAGGTATGCATCAAACGCGCGAAGAGACCTGAGAAGACCAGTGCCGCCTCGGCTACGTACTCTTCTCAGACCTTGGTCCCAAGCCAGACATCTAAAGAAGTCTGTTCTTCTTCAGCCACCTCCCCCGTCGTTGACGATTCACTCAGACGCCTCAAAGGAGGGATGGGGAGGTCACTCTCATCGGAAAAAAGTCCAGGGGACTTGGTCCAAGCTATTCAGGACCTTTCATATAAACTTTCTAGAAGCTATGGCAGTGCTCCTTACCTTAAAGAAAGTCTCCCCGCGTCACTCGATCCACATAAGATTGGTGACAGACAGCGAGGTGGTTGTGAGATGCTTGAATCGACAAGGGTCGAGGTCACCACCTCTCAACCAAGTGATGTTAGCCATTTTCCGATTGGCGGAAAAGAAGAAGTGGTACCTGTCGGCAGTTCACCTTCAAGGAGTCCGCAATGTGACAGCGGACGCTCTATCCAGGTTCACACCGATAGAGTCGGAATGGTCCTTAGACGCAGGATCATTTTCCTTCATTCTGAATCAAGTCCCAGAACTGCAAATAGACCTCTTTGCGACGAAAGACAACAAGAAGTTGCCCCTGTACGTGTCCCCGTACGAGGACCCCTTAGCGGAAGCAGTGGACGCAATGTCCCTCGACTGGAACAGATGGTCCAGGATTTATCTGTTCCCTCCTCACAACCTTCTGTTGAGGGTCCTCAACAAACTGAGATCCTTCAAGGGGGGTAGCGGCAATAGTGGCCCACAAGTGGGCGAACAGCATGTGGTTCCCCTTGGCGTTGGAACTACAGATGAAGTTCGTGCCGCTACCACATCCAGTTCTGACCCAGCGAGTCCAGAAGTCGACTGTCTGCGCTTCATTACAGAAAACCCAGACCCTGCAGCTCATGATTTTCTCGCCCTAGCGGTGAGAAAGCGCTTCGGGATTTCGAAAGCCAGCATAGACTTCCTAGAGGAATACAAGTGCAAATCGACTAGAAGGCAATATGAGTCATCTTGGAGAAAATGGGTGGCCTTTGTAAAGGCAAAGAATCCGCAGGAGATCTCAACAGATTTCTGCTTATCTTTCTTCATCCATCTCCATGGCCAAGGATTGGCAGCTAACACGATTTCAGTGTGTAAATCGGCTTTGATGAGACCCATTTTATTTGCCTTCCAGATCGACCTAGGTAACGAGATCTTTAATAAAGTTCCGAAAGCCTGCGCTAGGCTCAGACCTTCAGCACCTCCAAAGCCCATCTCATGGTCTTTAGACAAAGTTCTTCATTTCGCCTCCTTGTTGAGCAATGAAGAATGTGCGTTAAAGGATTTGACGCAAAAAGTTATTTTCCTATTTGCACTCGCGTCCGGGGCCAGGGTTAGTGAGATCGTAGCCCTCTCGAGAGAGGCAGGTCGTGTTCAGTTCCTGGATGGGGGGGAGCTGAACCTGTTTCCGGATCCTACGTTTCTCGCCAAGAATGAGTTACCCACCAACAGGTGGGGTCCCTGGAGAATCTGTCCTCTGAAAGAAGATGCATCTCTATGTCCAGTAGAATGCCTAAAGGTCTATCTTCGTAGAACTTCAGACTTCAAGGGTAGTCAACTATTCAGGGGAGAAACATCAGGCTCAAATTTATCTCTGAATCAACTCAGAGCGAAAATGACATATTTTATTCGCAGAGCGGATCCTGACAGTACACCCGCAGGTCACGATCCGAGGAAAGTTGCCTCATCCCTAAATTTCTTTAATTGTATGGATTTTGAACATCTCCGTTCATACACGGGCTGGAAGTCTTCCAGGGTGTTCTTTCGCCACTATGCGAAGCAAGTAGAGGAACTTAAGAGATCTGTGGTAGCAGTGGGTCGTGTAGTTAACCCTACTGTTTAACTCTGCGAGGAACAGTGGTCTTAATTGGGACGATTAAGTCCAGGGTGAGTGTGTAGGTACATACTGTACTACAAACTAAAGGAGGGCACCAAGTGCCCATATAGACTGTTCCTTCCTTCAAAGGTGAACCTTGCATAAGTTCAGACATGTGTGCCAAGCGTTTCTAACGCTAATGTGATTGATTTGTAATACAGATTTTTTATGACTTGATACCTTGGTATCTCATTAAAGTGGTGTTTAATGGTTTTTCTTTCAGATAAACAAGTTCTGTTTACTATCATACTTATGCTTAAAGTTTTGGGTTACCCTCTTTTATATAAATATATATATTTGTTGTTAACCTGTCTGTTTATTATCTGTCAATAAACTTGTTCTTGAGAACCTTGCGTCTCTTTCACCTGTGTCAATTTATTGGTATAATTGAGCATTTTAATTCTATGTATCTTATCTGGGATAATTCTGATAGAATTGTTCTGTTTTGCAAGCTATGTTGCATTGGTTTATGTAAGTCCCCTAATGGGAGGACTCTGTCCCATAAAGGGACGAGGGCGGTTTTATTAGTTTCTTCCTATGCGGAAATAAACCTTTGTCCAATACAAGTATTGTGCGGATGACTGGTCAATATATTGACGCAGTGGTTCTATACAAACTATGCTTTACTTAATATAGGGCGAGACCACTATATTAGCTTGCCTGGTATTCATACATAGATATATGTACTCTTCGAGACTTTCCAGAGTCTAGTAGGACTCTTCCCTGTAGGGGGCAGGAAGCTCTAACATAGTTTATAGTTAGTTGAAAAGATGTATAACGGTAACATCTTAGGTCTCTAGGTCTAGTCGACCGGGAATAAATATCTCCGGGGAGTACGGCACGTTCTGAGAATCCACAGATACAGTAATGCTCTGGTACACTTCCATCAGGACGACATGGCTTGAGCCCAAAAAACGGATTTTGAGCGAAGCGAAAAATCTATTTTTGGGTGAGATAGCCATGTCGTCCTGATGGACCCGCCCTTGCCTTTCTAAGAAAGGGCTGTAGGACCCCTCCCTACATACAGTATCTGTAGCACCTCGTGTACGCTACAAGGAATACAGATGGCGCCAGGATTGGCGCCAGGCACGCATACGAATCGGGGGATAGGGAAGCCTTGGGAGCGGCTCCCCTTTTTCTTTCCCGAATTCGTATCTCGTCAATCTCCCTCCTACGAGACGAATCTCTATTCAGGTCGTAGATTGCCATGTGACGTGTCTAGAATACGTCCTCTGATTTGTCGCGATATCCCTTTCACGAGGGATACTCGCTCCAGGAGTTAGAATTCTGGTACCTTAAGGTAAATTCTCTGGGAATATCGCCGTAGTTGTAATATACCCTAGGAAGCTACCCTATAGGAACTTCCATCAGGACGACATGGCTATCTCACCCAAAAATAGATTTTTCGCTTCGCTCAAAATCCGTTATATATATATATATATATATATATATATATATATGTATATATATATGTATGTATATATATCCGGACACTTGCTTTATATATATATATATATATATATATATATATATATGCATATATATGTATATACATATATATATATATATATATATATATATATATATATATATATATATATATATATATATTTATATATATATAAATTTATATATATATATATATATATATATATATATATATATATATATATATATATGTATGTATATTTCCAGACACTTGCTTTTTATTATATAAGGGAGGTTAATATTTCCGGCCTAATTAATGTACATCTGCGTATACAAACTTTCATAACTACAGACAGCTAAGACGGTGAGTAATAGTATGCGATGTTTTGTCAGTTTGCATTTAGTGAGATGTGTACAAACACACATACTGTAAACCCATAAAACATACATACTTTTTTTGTGAGTGTATACCACGCATACAGGCGCGTAGGAATTTTATTATACTCGCCTACGGTATATGAATTTTGTTGTAATTAATGCCATTGATGAAAATATTCATGCATTTGATAAAGCTTTTTTTTCAGGAAGGTGTATTTAACCAAGAATGTAACATTATAAAAACACTACAACAAATGAACGCATTTCATTGATGTAATCACAAAGTCACTAGCATTTTCTATATTTAGTTTAATTTTTCAAATGTGTCACTGATAAGATATCTTATTCGTTCACTTAAACTAATATGATGGGAAGTATATCAGCAAGGCAAATATATACATTCATTCAAACATACATACTTACATGCATACATACATACATACATACATACATACATACATACAGGGGACAAAAGACTGATTAATCTGCCATTCTCCTCATCTCATCAGGTGCAGTTCGAAAAAATTTTATTAGAGAATAAATTTTAATAGACGAGGTTATGATATATGCAGGCAAGTTACAAACCCGTAAGGAATTTGAAACGTGAGAGAGAGAGAGAGAGAGAGAGAGAGAGAGAGAGAGAGAGAGAGAGAGAGAGAGAGAGAGAGAGAGAGAAATCAAAGCTAATGCACACTGCCTCACATCCTATTATGTTGATTACACTCGTACTCCACAATGCTGATACATTTCAAAGAGACATAATGAACAAAGGTAAGTGAATATACATTTTATAACTGAAACCTTAACAAATTTAGCTGTCGTCCCTCAACTCAGAGAGCTTTTGGTGGTCGATGTGGTAAGGTCCCTGACTGGTGAACGCCAGACTGGAGTTCGGGTCCTGCTCAAGCTCTTTAGTTCCTTTGGTCGCTGCAACCTTACCATCCTTGTGAGTTAAGGATGGGGGCGTTCGGGGGAGCCTATAGGCCTATCGGCTGAGTCATCAGCAGCCATTGCCTGGCCCTCCTTGGTCCTAGCTTGGGTGGAAAGGGGTTTGGGCACTGATCATATGAGCATTGAGATGTGTACATTGTTCTGCTTGATAGGGCAATGTCACTGTCCCTTGCCTCTGCCATTCATGACAGCCTTTAAACCTTTAGTTTATGCTATTTTTCTGCAAAATAATTAAAGCACATGAATGACATAAACTTTACAGTTCAAATGGGATTATTATTATCACTGGATGCCATACTGGTCCTAGAGGAAGCTCTAAATTAACAAAGGAGATTGTAGAATGTTGAAATTCACTCACTGTGAAAGGACATTAAAGAACTTGAAGAGCATCCTTAAAAATACTAAATAGATAAATAGATAAAGTCATTTTAAATGCACCTGCAAATGTTAATATACATTAAAAGTCTTAAATTTCTTAAATAATACCAATTCTTAGATGGATATAACAATATTCTAGAATGTTTATAAGATACTCTACAATTTGGGAAGATATATCTGCATATCAGAATAAGGGAGTAGGTTCAATTTTATGGCTTATACGGCAAACTTTTTATCTATGTATTTCTTTGTTACCAGTTATTAACACATTGATTAGAAATAATTTTGGTGAAAAAATTTTGTGAATATATAATCCATGTGTAGAGTTATAGTTCATATTACAAGAACAAAACATCGAAATCTAAATTAATTTTTACGTTATTTTCTATTTAATTTTACTATAAAAAAGATTTTGCCAACAATACTATAACATCCCTTATACATGAGTATAGAATGATATTTTGGCGTGAATTTAAGACCAAAATCATCCTAATAAATTAAGCAGAACCAAAGTTATATGAAATTTTCTATAAATAAGAATATCGCGAATTGGCCGCCTCATGACCTTCAATAAAATACTCGTGTTTGTTAAGGCACACCTCTGCAAGCTGACAACGGGGTTTCCCAATCGGTAAGAACAACAACCATGTTTTCCCAATTTCCAAGTTTTTCTTGTAACCTCACATTCTTCTCTCTAGTCCAACTTTTACTGCAGAAAGACTCAGTCAGTCATTGAAACTCAACCGCTTATGTAATATCAAGCCTAGATTATCATCAAAGTAATCGATAAGGTTAAATGGTAGAATGCACTGGTTTAACTTAACCATTACTTACAAACCTCATCTCTATGAATGTCTTTGAGCCTTTTAAGTAATCTTGTTATCCTTTTTCTTCTTCTTCTTCTTCTTCTTCTTCTTCTTCTTCTTCTTCTTCTTCTTCTTATTATTATTATTATTATTATTATTATTATTATTATTATTATTATTATTATTATTATTATTATTATCTAAGCTACAAGACTTATTATCGAAGAAGAACAAGAGGACTTATCCCACTCTCGTTCTGCTCCTAATCCTCGTATTTTCTTCTTCGCTGAATCAACGGAATCTAAAAATGAACATAAGATTATTGAACAAGCATACTATAGTCAGTAGCGTGAAAGTATATACATATTCATCCTCGGGATTAAAAGGAAATCTCCACTTGATGTTTATTATTATAGAAGGTAATGGATTCCCTGACCATTTTCCATTAATCTGTACATAGTTGCTTGCCTTCTTCTCGAGAGGAAAAGCAGTCGAGTATGAAAACCAGCAAAGCATTGGTATCATCTCAGCTGTGGGCTGTAGAGCTACTATTATCGGTGGC
This sequence comes from Palaemon carinicauda, assembly GCF_036898095.1. Classification (NCBI taxonomy): domain Eukaryota; kingdom Metazoa; phylum Arthropoda; class Malacostraca; order Decapoda; family Palaemonidae; genus Palaemon; species Palaemon carinicauda. The sequence continues at coordinate 34,317,719 of NC_090728.1, forward strand.
CGGTAGCTTGCAAGCATTACCGCTACCGGTGTCCGGTTGAGTTACCACTCATACATCAGCAAAATAATAAAGATATTTGAATGAATCTTATATTGGAGTGCAGATCAGCATCTATGGAAATTTATTCCGTTTTATATTAACTTGGGAGTAAATCCATTTTACTATAAGAAAAAGAACCCCACATTTCATACGATTACTCTTTGGGGGAAGATGACTAAATTCGCATACGATGTATTTCCCTAGGGAAAACCAAGCAGAGACATCTATTGGCATGTATATTCATCAGGCAAATCCTGTTTCGTGTAAGCAAGGCTAGTGGATGTCTTATTATAAACTGTTCTTATCAGTTTACATGGAAAAATACAGACATTGGCCACGCTCAAGTTTAGGCAATGGAAGAGTGGAGAATTTTATAAACTCTGATGTAAGGTTATGACATACAATAAATATGGTTGTTTGTTTTTATAACTGATAGTACAACGAGGGTCTACATCTAAATCGTATATGGCACAGGAGAGTGAATATCAAGTGGTGTTCTATCGTTGATTATGGAATCTCATTGAACAACTTTATCAAAATTTTTCAAGTGCGCTTGATTTAGGCCGGATATCTAGGTTATGGAGGACCAGACGAAGTAGGTACCGTTATTAGAGAGAGAGAGAGAGAGAGAGAGAGAGAGAGAGAGAGAGAGAGAGAGAGAGAGAGAGAGACCTTTAAAATAATTTTGAAAGTCAAAATTCATACAACTTCATAAATCTAGATCCCAAACATTTGTATACAAATTTTACCGCTTAAACCTAAACTTATTGCAAGTAGCTATTTAGACAGACGAGTTACTATCCTAGAGAATACTTAAATCTGCTTGATTATAGTCGAATAGCTGTGCCTTCTAGATATTTATTAGACATCTTAACAGAGTTAAGACGGGCTACACTCTAAAAAATGTTTTGAGGAATTTGTATCTCCAACTATTTATCCCTGATGGAGCCTTTGGGCTTATAGCATCTTGCTTTTCCTATCAGGGTTATAGATTAGCTTATAATAATAATAATAATAATAATAATAATAATAATAATAATAATAATAATAATAATAATAATAATAATAATAATAATATGAAGGCTTGGAAGTTAGTAACAGAATTAGTGTAAATGATCTTGAAAAAAAGTGAATTGCATTTATAGTGGGAACCAACATTAAACAAATCTATCATAACGTGTTTTAAGATCGTTCGTTTTCTCTGGAGACATATCCTGAAAAAAGACAGACAATGGCTAGGTCAAGTAAAATTTGGAAATCAAATCGCCTGAAATTACATATAAGAATCAGACTATATATCAGTTCAGTGGGATCGGTGATGAGGGGTAGATGGAGATCGTTTGGGCATGCTCTTCGCACTCCCCAAGAGAGATTAGTTCACCAAACATTCAGCTGGGCTCCACAAGGCACCAGAAGAGTTGGAAGACCCAGGCCTACATGGCTGAGGACTATGAAGCGCAAAGTAGAAAATTGTGAAGGGAGAGGTATTGAATTAAAAACAGTTAGAGACGATTGATGAAATCTAACTGAGGCCCTATACGTGAATAGGCGTAGGAGATGATGTAAATAAATAATATATATATATATACATATATATATATATATATATATATACAATATCAAACAAATTCATTCATATATATATATATATATATATATATATATATATATATATATATATATATATATATATATATATATGAATGAATCGTTAGAGCAATGATATAAGAAAACATTTATGTATCAGGAAGTGGATAGAAACTATAAAAGACTTCATACAGCGGACGGGAGGCACCATTGCTCCTCCCACAGACAGGACATTGACTTTTAGCGGAAAGAAAGTTCTAATCAATAAGTGGAGGAGATGATGAGTGTACCGGTCTTAGTAGAAGAGGACGGAAACAGAGGATAAGCGCTTCAGGAATCTTCAAAATAAAGAAAGAAGACAGCAGTCAGCATCCTGCGATCCTAATCTCGAGGAATTAAAACTGAAGGATTGAATTTAAGTGGGGGTTTCCTTAAAGTAGACCTGATTGTGAAAGTCTGGTGGTATCATCCTTGCCTGGTGATTGCCAGACTGTGGTTCGAGTCCCGCTGAAACTCGTTTGATCCGTTGGTTGCTGCAACCTCACCATCCTTGTAAGCTTAGGATATTTGTTTTGGGGTAGTCTACAGGTCTATCATCTAAGTCATCAGCAGCCATTTCCTAGCCCTCCTTGGTCCTAGCTTGTGGAGAGGGGGCTTGAGCGCTGATTATATGTAATATGTTCGGTCTCTTTGGCATTGTCCTGCTTGATAGGGCAATGTCACTGTCCCTTGCCTCTTCCATTCATGAGCGGCCTTTAAATTGGCTTAGTAAACTTCCGTGATGATGATTCTAGATCAGAGGAAGGTTAAGGGTTGAATAAAGTACATATTTCTTGAGAAAATTATCCGGAAGGATTTAACAGTTGTTTTCATTAAAGCAATATCATAGGATTGTGAAAAACTGGATGATCGATATTTACAAGTTTGTATATTTCTTAGCCTCTTTATTCTGCGAGATAAAATCACAATCATTATTTGCAAAATTGGACGCAAATCTTTAAAGAACCTCAAACAGTATAATAAGGAAGAGAAAAGACTTGAGAACATTACGAGGAAAATTGAATAAATTCTTTTAAAGAACATGCCACTTATTAAGGAAAAATAGATCCGGAAGTGAAATATTACATTATATGCTCGAATTCCTCATTGATTTTTCTTTAGTGAAGGAATTATAGTAAATTAATATTCAGTTGTTGAGAAAAATATAAATGTGCAAGATTTAGTGATATAACTAAAGTGAGTGTTGTCTGAGTCAGCTCTGGAAATTGCTACTTCCGGCCATCAGACGCCTTCCCCTTCCCGCCCAACCGCCCACAGAAAATACAATATATTGCACAGTGAATTCCTCTCAAAAGTTTTAGTATTATACACCTTAACTAGTTTTTTTACTAGTATAGTATTGCTTTCAACAACAACAACAAAAAATGCAACTGTTTCTAGTCCACTGTAGGACAAGAGCCTCTGACATGTCTATATTCATTATTATTATTATTATTATTATTATCATTATTATTATCATTATTATTATTATTAATTGCTAAGCTACAACCCTAGTTGGAAAAGCAGGATGCTATAAGCCCAGGGGCTCCAACAGGGAAAGTTGCCTAGTGAGGAAAGTAAATAAGGAAATATAAAATATTTTAAGAAGAGTAACAACATTAAAATAAATATCTCCTGTATAAACTATAAAAACTTTAACACGTATGGGTTTGGACAGTTTTCATCATCATGCTAGCCAGTGCGAATTAGTGGCAGTGGGATACTTTGGTCTGATCGCTCAAAGCAAACCAACCTAGTATGGGTGTCCCTGATTAGTAAAGCTTTGCTGATCATGGCGATACACAAACCCTTTCACTACCCCAAGGTGTCCCAACTACTCAAATATAGCATGATTTAAATATACTTGGAGAAACTTCTCTTATATGTAGTACAGCAACACTAACTGCAACTGTGCGGAAATATTGAACCAAGTTCCCTGAGTTATACCTTTGAATAAACTGCAATAGATAAAAAATAGAGCATATCGTCGAACGCATTCCAGTCAAGGAAAATATAGCTGAAAGTTATATGGAAACGACCAAGATGGCGTCTATCACGCATAGTGGTGCTGTCAAAAAGAGAACGCACCATTGGTCTGTTTTTGGTTTCACGTTCTAACAATGAAAGGGAAAAAAAAAATATTGGATATTGTTCATGATTCGGCCAAGATATAATTCTCTTAAATGCCATAGATAAAGTTACTCTATATCGAAAAGGTAGTTTAATTATAAGTAGTGTCCTGGCATTAACATTTTCATTTCAATAAGGCCACTCATGAATGGCAGAGGCAAGAGACAATAACATTGGCCTAGCTAGCCCGACAATGCCATAGACAGACTGACTATTTATACATATGATCAGTGCCAAAGACCCATCTCCACCCTAAGCTAGGACCAGCAGGAACAGAAAATGGCCCTCTGATGACTCAGGAGGTAGACCTACAGGCTGCAAACGCTACAAGAAACAATCGAGCTTGAGTGACACCCGAACCCCTGTCCGGCAGATCGCAAGGCAGGAACCATCACAGCCCTACAACTTATTCATGCTTATACAGAACAGCAGAGCCTAAAGGGCCTCCTCCATAAATGTGTCGCGTAGGTTAAGGGGCGTGAGGCGGTTCCGCCCCTTCACCCTTAAAGCTACGCATCTGAAAAGAATGAAGTTAGATGCGCTAGCCTTATAAACGCTATGATATAAATCCCGCGAAATTCCGAGCGAACATCCATCATTCCATAGAGATGAGAGGCAGTGTTTCCCAAATCAATTCCGTCAGCTCAAAGCAAGTCGAAATGTATGGAAGAGTCAGTTCCAATAGAATGACCGAGAAAATTTCTATGATCTCTTATCTGATATGACACTTTCGATATAAGTGAAGATTTTGTCGAGAAAATAAACGTTATAAAAATACCACTGTGGAAGAGTGAAGGGATATGAATAAAAAAACAAATAATATATACATATATATATATATATATACATTATATATATATATATATATATATATATATATATATATATATATATATATATATACACACACACACACACACACATATATATATATATATATATATATATATATATATATATATATATATATATATATATATAAATATACGATAATTAAAAAATTGTTCCTCCTCTTTGTCATTTACATCTAATTTTGTTTTTGGATGGGAACAAATAAGGATTGGAACTATTAACTTAGATCTATATATTTTTTTGAGATGGACGAAAATTAAGTATGTAGTGAGTTATTCAGTTTTTGTTTTTAGTTGTTTATAACAACAGGATTATTGACTGAGTATGACTTAGCAATTTATAGCTGCTATAAATCCTGTTTCTGACTTTCACTCACTTCACCTTTGAAACGTGACAAAGTATCCACTTGTCTCATCACCGAATAGTAATTAGTCAGTGGAGTATGATGTATGATTCGAGTGTATCAAGACTATTAGAAGATAGCAGTTTGTTTCCAGGATTGCGTAAGAACATTCTTCTGAGCCAATTTTTTTTTCTTCTGAGTTACCCAGAATAATTCGAGGAATAACCAACCACAACTCTTATTAGGTATTTGATTCAAGGTTTTTCTTATCTATGCATCTATCTATCAATCTATCTACACAGACAGACAGACAGACATGCGCGCGCGTGCACACACACACATATATATATATACATATATATATATATATATATATATATATATATATATATATATATATATATATATATATATATATATGTGTGTGTGTATGTGTGTGTGTATGCATACATATGCCTATGTGTGCACGGGCATGTACGAGTGAGTACATATTGAATACATCTTTGAATGCGTGGTGTACGAGCACGTATGAGAGAGAGAGAGAGAGAGAGAGAGAGAGAGAGAGAGAGAGAGAGAGAGAGAGAGAGAGAGGTGTCTTTTATCTTAAAGCCCACCATACAACGCTGGAATCGATAGGGAGGTTCCATAAATCTCTTTCAAAGCAAAAAAAAAAAAAAAAAAAAAAAAAAAAAAAAAAAAAAAAAAATTTAGGTTAAGAGACTAAAGCGAATATAACAAGCTGGAGTTCGGAATGACTTGATTCTGTTAAATTTTGATAACTAGATTCTTTTCCTATTCCTGCTAGAATTTTCTTGTCTGATATTTTTTCTACAGATTTTCCCAAGGTCCTTTAAATATACTCCTTGGCTTTCCCATGTAGCCAACCATCCTCAAGCCAATCATAGGCTGATTAGATGACTTAGTACTGCGATTCTTTCGACGTGCCCTACTTGCTTCCAAGGCTCTGACCCATTAGAAGAAAGGAATGCAGACGGCTGATGCATAAAATGGGGAAACTTCCGAGAACTAAAAAAAGCGATGATGCTAAAAATAGAATAAATTTCCCCATCTCTTTCTCCCTCTGTCTGTATGTACAGTATGTGTGTGTATGTATGTTTTATAGTTACTAATAAAACTTTTGTGTTTTTTTCTGAGATTCTGAAAGGTTAGGTAATAAATAATATGCAAAGGTAAAGGATGCACACAAAATTATAAGCACTGAAAAGGAAGTTTAAAATGTGGTACAGACTATAGTATCTTAACCTCTGGAAGAGGAGAATTAACATACAAGCACTAAAAGCTGTAGTCATTGTAGGTGGCCTTAGTGTTAGCGATACACTTAACTAATCATTTGTAAAATTTAGGTAACGAATGTGAATGAAGCTCCTAAGCTTGACAACATGACCCTAATATACCAGAATTGCTTTATTGATGTAAATGTGATTTATTATGAATTGCGTTTTATATTAAAAGAATAATTTATCCTATGCCATTGTTTCAAATGAATTTTTTTGCGACTGTGCCTTGCGTAAAAGGAAAGAGATGATATGGTTGATTGAGAGAGGAGTGCCAAGGTGTTGCAGGTTACAAGTCTGAGGAGTACATCTGGTTCAGAACTCTCTGATAATGCTAAATGGCAGATGAAGGTACTATTGAAGGCTTCATCTGCCTTTTAACATCATCAGACAATTCTAATAAACTCCTCAGACTAGTACCCTGCAACACCATGGCACTCATCTCTCAATCAATCATCTTATCACTTTCCTTTTCTGCAAAGAAGTTCGTATGATTGGCCTTGATTTTAATGCTGCCTTTGACCATGCTAATCATGAGGCCCTTGCTTTCAAACTCAAACAGTTGTGAGTAGGTGGATCTTTTCTTAGCATCTTTATTGAATTTTTATGTCACAGATTACAAAGAATAACTGTTGATGAGCACCACAATCAATACAAAAATTTAATATCTGGTGTCCCTCAGGGTAGTATTGTTGGCCCACTACTTTTTAAACTATATACTGTACAGATATGTGGGTTGAGTTAGAAAAAAAGCGTGCTGCATATGCAGAGGATGCTACTCTCTTTGCCTCAATTCCATATCCTGAATACAGAACTTTGGTTTTTGAATGCAGTACATATTAGAAATCTAGCTAAAATTAATGCATGGTGCATATCATGGGGCATGAAGTTAAACTCTAACAAAACTCAATGTGTCTGCATTGATAATGTTTCTTTAATTATATACAACTCCTTCAAAATTCTTGGTGTAATTCTTGATTACAAATTACTTTTCAGAAATGAATTCGGTCTGATTCTTCTTCAATTGGACAAAGATGAGGTTACCAAAAAACTAGTTTAAGATTTTTGATCAAACTATCCTGAACAGATATTTTAATTCTTCCATACTACCTTGTTTCAAGTATTCTTCCTCTTCCTCATTCTAGTCTTCATCTGTTACTTTTCATCTTAGTGTCTATTAAATTACTTATTCCTGATCTTGGTATAAATCTCTAGCAATGTCGTTTAGTTAGTTGTTTAAGCACATTGCATAAGATTTTTCATAATTCTGGGCATCCTTTGCATTTAGAACTTCCCAGACTGATCCGCCTTATTCATCATAACGCTCAATACTGAACAGTATTCTAGAAGCTTTATTCCAGCTGTGACCAGATTGTGGAATGATCTTCCTACTCTGGTGGTTGAATCAATGTTACTTCAGAAGTTCAAACTTGCAGCAAATCTTTTCATGTTGAACATAGTTTACATTAGACAGAAAGATTTAACGTTGTTACTGATCTTAAAATGTTTTCTACTTTTTATTCATTAATTATCATATACTGTATAGCTAATTTATTTCCTTACTTCTAATCCTCACTGTGCTATTTTCCTTGTTGGAGCCCTTGTGCTTGTAGCATTCCACTTTTCCAATTAGGGTTGTAGTTTGGCTAGTTCTAATAATAATAATAATAATA
>NC_090728.1:34338176-34373176 GCF_036898095.1 Palaemon carinicauda
AATAGTGCAGGCACAACTTCCTGATACTTGTCCAGTGTCACGCACATCCTTTCTTGGAAACACTTGACACTCCTTTTCTGTGTTTTCCACAAGTTTAATCTGATAAACATTGTTTTGTTCATTCGAGTATATTGGAAACTTGACCGTGAAAAAAAAAAAAACTTATAAAAAACATCTCAGTAACTAGTATTTTCTTTCTTCCATTATTGGCTCTCAGCCAAATTACTATATGTCCTTATATCTCAATGACTCATCGTTTTTATGTAGGATTCCCCACACCCATGGTTGCCCGTACACTTTTCCTTGATTAATTTTTTTCGTTCTATTGTAGTTCTTTGCCATATCAGCACCTTTCCTTTCCTTATTGCCACAAACTACTTTAGAATTAAGATTTGTCTTTCTATTGGGAAACTAAAATAGTTATCTCTAGGTTCTTCTTAAATGAGAGAGACATTTACTTTACTTGGAAATTTGTATGATATATCCTGCTCAGTATTTTGGTTTTTCTGCGATCATTTTACAGGACAAAACGTTATTGTTTTTATTTTCATACGTCATGAGTAGGTTTAACTAACATTATTCTAATGAATATTCACCAGTCAATGTCCAATGTTGTGGATGTTCAAATTGTCTGCCACTGATAAAAAATTCAAGAATAAGTCTTCAAGATAAGGAGTAGATTACCTAACAAACTTAGTTTCCGAGATAAGTTCTGTGTTTGTGCACGGTCATAAAACAGAATAAAAATGATGGATCCCACTGAAAATAAATCGTGCTCCTAATATAATCCATTAAAATTGGAATTGGAATCCTCTAAAACTTGAAGTCATCACTTAATTTCTAGGTTTTGAAAAATTCCAATAATAAAGCTGAAAGTCAAAAATAGATATCGTTCCTTTGCAATATATCACTGATACATTAACAAAAACTTGAGTATTTACGTTTGTGTTCCTATTGTTGATTCCTTATTGTGACGTGCTCTTATATTTCAAAATGATGTAAATTTATTGGGGGTTAATTTCTTAGGTCTTTAGTGTCTCCCCTTTTGTGAATTAGTAAAATGATAAAGTTTTTTCCAAAATGTAGGCAATGATCATTCTTGCAGACATTTGGTGTAGAGTTCAGTCAGTTTTACTGCTATGAAATCTACTCCATCTATTATTGAATCAATTGTTAGGCCATCTTCTCCCATTGCTTTGCCTCTTTTCGTGCCTTTTCATCCTTTTTTTCTTACCTCTCATACTGTTACTTTTGGTACCGGCTTAGGTGCTTCATTATTTCTATTGGTTCTTATACCACCATTTCAGAGCATTGTATAGAAATCCTCTGCAATTCTTATCACTCCATCTCTTTTGATAATAATATTTCCATTTTCATCCCTTAAAGCAAATATCTGTTGGCACCCTGTTCTAAGTCTTCTTTTCATCAACTTAATGGTTCTTCGTATATCATTAAGGGCACATGTACTTATGTATGACATCCTCATTTTTCTGAAAAGGTCTTCAGCCCTCTCTTCATCTTTTTTTTTCCTTCCTTCCTAACGAGAATAGTACAGCACAACAGGTGTCCTGACGACAACAATACTGGAAATGAACCCCAAATGATTCATTTTCAAGAAACTTAACATTTAAGAAGCTAGGTTGCTTGGCAAGATCAGTCATTTCATTGAAAAATTTATTTAACAACACTCTTAGGAGAGAGGTATTTGATAATGAATTGTTTGTGATAAGTGATTGTGAAATAAATGAATGATATCTTGCATAAGTTATTTTTTGAATGAATAATTATAGCCCTTATCGGTGTAATGACCAGGACTGTTATGACCATAACCTAAATTAATAGATGAATTGATTAAGGATATTTCAGTTTATGTCAATCACGGAACAAGATGTTTCATCAAGGGAAGATAAAGTGAATCACTCGCTCATTTGTTAAACATCATGCTTCATATATAACTCTTTTAACAATCATAATGCCTTTTTGAAAATATGGAGTATTTATAAATATTTAGACTAAATATGTATAATAACCTCTCTATTTTTGTTTACCCTAACTGCTGAAGTTGTTTGTTTGTTAGTTTTTAACGATTCGTTTGTTTTGCAGTTTTGGTATGAACGGACACGAGTGCTTATTGAAAGCAATATGCGAGACGGCAGAGGAGCCTACTGAAGAGTACGGTCTCCTGGGTGAGCTCCTCGAACTAGTTCTCTCGTAAGTATACGGTTTCTTTAATTGCCAAATACATTATTCGAGTATTTCTTTATACCTCTGTATGTTTCTTATTTGCACTAGGCTATCATATATATCTGTACTAATTTGTTTAGAGTAAATTCTTGCACGAGTTACCTGGTGATTAATTTAATGTTATTCAGACTATTAACACTAAATTACATAAAGAAATGTAAAATGTTTGTTTAATCTTGCGTATATAGTAGTTTCCTTACGCACCGAATTATGTTTCGCTGTCATCGTCTATGTTACGAGAATTAATTGATTGCTCTACCACAAATAGGACTCTGGCTATATGTATGCCATAGAAGCAACGAGGAACGCTTTTTAGATTAATGTTTGTGATCTGGTTATATTGCTTTTTCATGTCATACGATTATGTTTATTCCATGACCACTTTTCAATACCTAATGAAAAGAGTATGTCTCTTAATTCTATAAACATGAAATCTTCTTCTTTCCCAACATTATCCCTATATTAACGGGTCAGTTGCTTGATGCGACCTCTCCAATGCCTAGCATCAAAGGCATTCCTTTCCACCAAACCTCTTTTCTTCATATCATATTTCACTTTATCTTTTCATCTAATTCTCTACCTTCCTCTCGATCCTCTCCCGCTAAGGTGGGATTTACACGGTCGAAAGGTTCGTCGAACATGGTTGAACAGACAAGTGTTTGAAGTGATGTCCGAACGTGTGGACGGGGTATTTGGCTGTCGAACACGTTTGTCTGATGGTTCGAAGAAAATCTGTTCTTGCTTGCTTTTTGTTGGCGGGGCTTCATTGTCCACAAACCCAAACCTTATGCATTTGTGACTGACTCCACCTCTTCGAACCGTTTAACAAGCAGGTTCGACAACCGAGTTCGACGAGGAACCCTTCGACAGAATAAACCTATCAGGCTCCTCCAAAACACTCCTTCTTCCCTCCTGTCAATCCATTCTGTATATTGCCCATGCCATCTCAGTCCTGACACTCTTATCATCTCTGTAATCCTATTATGCCTACTACAATTCTTATTTCATTATTTTCCAGTCTTTCAAACAGTAATATTCCTATAATTCACTTCTACATTCTCATCTCTGTTCTCTCAAGCTTTGCTTCCTCTTTTCATCTTAGAGAACACGTTTCCGATCCAAACATTAATACTGGTCTTATTATTGTGCTATAGATCTTATATTTTAGATTGATTAGCATTTTCTTATCACATACCACTCATGCTACCTCCCTCCAATTTCCCCAGGCTGCTTTTATCCTATTCTCAACTTCAGCCTCTCATCCTCCATCTTGACTTTTAGTAGATCGCAAATATCTATATTGTTCCCCTTGTTTTTAACCAAGCTTCTACTTTCATGTATGGCTATCCTGCCCCTACCTTTCTTATAGCTCACCATAACCTCAGTCTTATTCTAAACATTTACCCCTAAGCCGCCCTTCTCCAAAGTCTCTTGCCACTCTACAACCCTTCACTGTAAGTCTTTCTTATTTTAGGCGGTAATCCCCAAATAATCGCATATAGCAATTCCCACTACTCTTCCTTTTTTATCTCCTCATGTAACACACTCAAGACAAACACATAAAAACGGGCTTAATGCTGATCCTTGGCGTAATCCAACACTAACCTCATAGGTTTCTGTTTCCACAATTGATGATATTACTTTTGTCTTTGTTCTTTTGTATATTATCTCTACCATCTCTACCATGGCCTTCCACTGTCTTTTGGGTTACAGTTCTCTTGCTTGAGGGTACACTTGGGCACACTGTTCTATCTTGTTTCTCTTCCTCTTGTTTTGTTAAAGGTTTTATAGTTTATTTGGGAAATATTTATTTTAATTTAGTTGCTCTTCTTGGAATATTTCATCTTTCCTTGTTTCCTTTCCTCACTGAGCTATTTTCCCTGTTGGAGCCCCTGGGTTTATAACATCCTGTTTTTCCAACTAGGGTTTTAGCTCTGCAAGTAATAATAATAATAATAATAATAATAATAATAATAATAATAATAATAATAATAATAATAATAATAATAATAATAATCAACTTCTCAGAGACTTTCCTCTTCCTCAAGCACTAAAACATCTCTTCTCTTGGTATTCTATCCAATGCCTTCTCTAGATCTACAAAAGTACAGAGGAACTTTTGGTTTCCCTAGAGCCTCTTTTCCTGGAACAGCTTTTCTATGAATATGGCATCCACAGTCCCTCTCCCTTCATGAATCCATGCTGCTGTTTCCCAATCTTTACAATCTCTCTCAATCTCTCATCTTGTACTCTTTCAAAAACTTTCAAATCATGCTCTGTTGGTTTAATTCCCATGTAGTTACTGCATTCCATGATGACACCTTTCTGCTTAAGTATAGATACCATTGGGCTCTCCTTCCAGTCTTTAGGCATCATTTCCTCTTCCCCTATTGCTCTTAATAAATCCAAAATTCATTTCCCCCTCTGTAGCTAGTACCTTGACGATTTTAATTTGAAACTCTGATGGTCCTGGTGCTTTACCATTTTCAATTTTACTAATTGCCCACTTCACTTCTGTATTCTGCCTATCTACATCACTGGACCCTCCACCCATTGTCCTTCTCCCAGATCCCCCCCCCCTCTCTCTCTCCCTCTCTCTCTCTCTCTCTCACTTTCTCTCTCTCTCTCTCTCTCTCTCTCTCTCTCTCTCTTTCTCTCTCTCTCTCTCTCTCTCTCTCTCTCTCTCTCTCTCTCTCTCTCTCTCTCTCTCTCTCGCTCATTTTCAGTAAACAACGGTTCAAGATATTTTCTCCCTCTCCTCTAAATGTTTTCATCCTTATGCAATATATTTTCATCTCTATCCACGATATCTTTGTTCAGCAAATCTATGACTGGTTAATTTGCCAATGATGAGCATATTTGATGCAAATAAGAAAGACTTACTCTCGTCTCTACTGAACCTATGCGAGTTTTAAGGCCGACGGGAAAGATTTTAGAACAAATGCATTTCCACTGATGTAAGGACACATTTAGTAAACAGTAATCATGAGGAATTATAAAGAGTGATTGTATTAAGAACTAGTTTCAGTCAATTACTAAAAACTAATCCGTTTGTCGTCAATCTATCCGGCCTCAGAATCTTAAAGAGGAAGAAACATGCTAATATTTTAACAAACTGAAATCCCAAGATATTCATAAACATGTAACAATATTAAACAAGTTAAAGTCAAGCGACCATAGAATGGTGAGAAGCAAAATAATTCTAGATACAAAGAAAGAGGGAGAAAGACTAATTTTGAGAAAAAAATAAACACTCCTGTAGTAAGAGAAAATTCTTTTGAGTTTAGTTAAGCAATATAAAGTAGGTACTATCAGCTACATGATGAAATGGAAGCAAATGAAGAAGAAATGAACAGTAATTTAACAAAATTTGTATTAGAATCCGCATACGAGATAGGTGGAAAAGTTCCTCAACAAGATCAATGAAAACTATCAGAAAGGACCAAATATCTAATAAAGAAAAGATTGGAAATGAGGGTAAAATCCAAGAAGGATGAAATAGAATTAGGAGATCTATACAAAAGAATAAACAAACTAAAATCCCAAGAATATTGTCTCCTTTCTACTTAAATAAAGATACCATTAGGCTCTCCTCCTAGTCTTTAGGCATTATTTCCTCTTTCCAGCATCCATTCTTGCCTCTCTGTAGCTAGTATCTTGACCAATTCAATCGGAAATTCTGATAGACCTGTTGCTTTACCATTTTAAATTTTACTAATTGCCCACTTCACTTCTGTATTCTGCCTATCTACATCACTGGGCCCTCTTCAGAATTTTCTCTTACTACAGGAGTGTTTATTTTTTTTTCAAAATTAGTCTTTCTCCCTCTTTCTTTACATCTAGAATTATTTTGCTTCTCATTCTATGGTCGCTTGACTTTAACTTGTTTAACATTGTTACTTCTTTAACTAAATTTACTTTTTCACTGAGAATAAAATCAACGCATTTTATCATTTGCAGTCCCAACCACGAGATGACAACAGCAAAGGAAGAATTACGACATTACGTAGCAGCGGAGACGTATGGCCGAGACGTCGGCAACTGCGACCTGGCCTATTCATCCTGTCCTTACAGCCTTAATGAATTGGTCAAGACAGGAGTTTCTCTATTGCAGGGATCAATGTCAGGATTTTAAGCCTTTAGAGAGAGAGAGAGAGAGAGAGAGAGAGAGAGAGAGAGAGAGAGAGAGAGAGAGAGAGAGAGAGAGAGAGAGAGAGTAACCTTTGTACTTCGTTAGGACAGACTGAAAAGCCATATTTCAGAATGGAAACACACAAGAGCACCATCTAACCTAAGGTTCCTAGCCTAACTTTCTATAGTAGTAGCCATATCCTTACCTAATTACCTACCGGAGGGTCTACACCCAATTGCAATCCCCTCACCCCCTTAGACTAGAGTATTCTTATCTTACCCTGTCCAAACGAACTACATTCACCCAGAGAGAAAAGCTCATTAGGAGGGTTCATTCGCATCACTATGGGGTTTAATGAAAGAATAAGTCAATCTCACCTAACTAGCCTTTCACATAGCTGGGTTGTTATATTATTGGAAAAAAATACAGACTCGGGGCGTTTGATTTGTTAAGGAAGACATCTTTTTTACACACTTCTCCACAAGGCCTCACATATGCTACGATTTTTTTTTTATTTTCATGTAGTTGGTTGAAGAAGAAATGCAAAATTACTCTGTTGCAAAACTGTACTCATTATGAAAAGAAACAGATAAACTAAATTGATATTTTCCTTCATATTATTTTTAGGGAAAATATAATAATTACCCTACGGAAGGGATGCTTTAAGAATTTGTAGTAACAGGATGATAAGAAGATAAGATGCATTATTAATTAAAACCTTGCCATACCCAGACGTCAATATACGTAGGCTACTCCCTATTTATAAAGCATATGGGCTACCTATAATTCTAAAGTTATGGGTTTATTGTCAGGAGTAAAAATAAATATCCAAACATACAAATTAGTAAACAATAATATAACAGGTAATAGTGTCAGGAACAAGTACTTCATTTTACCATGTAAAGGTTTATATATTAAACCTTATTTAATCAATATAAGAGAATATGTTTGTGTTTACGGTAAAACAACCGGGGGAAATGTCTTCTCTGGAAACGGCTTTATTGTGAGGCATCTGAATGCTTTCATTACAAAATTAAAAGTATAATTTTCCTTTCAGAAGTCTCCCCAATACTTTTTTTGAAACCCAATACACGTAGGCCTATAGTCTATTTCCTTTAGCGAGGCATATTTGCACCGACTCGCAGCGGTGCCCTTTTAGCTCGGAAAAGTTTCCTGATCGCTGATTGGTTGGACAAGATAGTTCTAACCAATCAGCGATCAGGGAACTTTTCCGAGCTAAAAGGGCACCGTTGCGAGTCGGTGCAAATCGGCCTCGCTAAAAGAAATGGACTATAGTATAAAATATTTTTTCAACTGTAAAAAAGGAACTCTCAAGAAGAATAAGAAGACTCTTACTTCATGACTTAATTACAGAAACTGAAATAATGATAACAGACCAAACACACAGGATGAGTGTTCAGTGAAGAAACGATGTTTTCTTATTCATTTGAGAGCTCATTTGGCATATCATTCATTTTATTTCATCCCCGCCATTCATCATGATGTATTTATTGTGACGGTTATTTATTTATTCATTTATATTTACGTTTTTCGTCTGCAAACAGGAAACAAAAAAAATGATCTGAAAATCTAAATAAAAATCATCACATAATTAAACTTGTTTCCTTTGTTTCCTTCATTATATTTTGAATATTATTTGAAACTACCAAAGGAGACGCGCAATGAATAATAATGTTACTTCAATTACCATATGTAAATACTTTAACACTTCAATGTACACCTTTAAAGAAAATTTCAAAGCTATTGGAAACAAAAGCTCTAGCATATCAAAGTCATGATCAGAAATATCTTTTGCTTTTGCTATTTTTTCTACCTTACGAGTACCAAAAAGGACTATGATATTTCAAATGTATTTTAACAAAAAATACTATTTTGTATGTAAGATTAGTAATATTGAAGAATTACTGTTCCCTTATCATGTGGTAACTTTACACACAACTTTAATCAGTTCTTTATTCCTTGTTGTAGTTATAATATTCTTCATAAGACAAACATCATCTAGTTGGCCCATTCCTTTTGTTTTCTGTTGGAATAACTCTACGGCTTGAACACTGATTGAACACTGTGATTTTATAAGTTTTTCAGTTTTGTTATCATAATATTCTTCATAAGGCAATATCATCTATTTGGCCAGCCCTTTGTTTCTTGTTAGAATAACTCTACGGCTTGAACACTGCAGCCAGCTTTTATCTTATCTGTGATCTCATAAGTTTTTCAGTTTTGTCATCATATAATTAACTATTACTTCAGAACTACATATACACATTTGGTTGGCTGAAACATCCTTCAAACCACTGCAATGTCAGGAGAACTCCGAAAAGTATTGCGCAATTCCAAAATTCTTGTAACCTTACTTCTTCACAATCTGCAGCACTTACATCTGTTGTAAACTTAGATCAAGTATAAAATGTTTTAAACATTGCAATTATTCATTGCTGTATCACATATAACACAAGAGCTGTGATTGGTGGTGTAGGCCTATGTACAGTTCTAGCATCCCGACAAAAGTCATCAGGCTGTTATAGGTTTTTATTCGTGTGGTGACTATGTCAACTTACATTGATTCAGAGGCAAATTTAATTTTAAAATGGCATTGCAATTTCTTGCATTATTAACGTTTTGGGTTTTTTCACTATATATGCTGCTTCTTTTGAAGTGTCCTATTATCATAATGAATTATTTATACAAAAATATGATTTATAATTATTTTTTTCTAGAGTTAAAAGGCGCATTTTCAGGTCTCTCTCTCTCTCTCTCTCTCTCTCTCTCTCTCTCTCTCTCTAGTAAAAAGCTCAGGAAGTCGGAGCGAATTGGGTTTGGCCAGCAGTGACCATGACTCATTTAGGAAGTTGAGGAGGGACAGTTAATAGAACTATTATTCAAAATGTAATTTCTGTTGTTTTAAATGTTATCAGGATGTCAAGAGGGATATTCTTATTTTGTGTTGTTCTTTCACAATGAAATAAGTTCGGGAGAAACAGATTTGATATTCTACATTATTTTGGATATTAGCTGAATTCTATTATCTGTCTCTATTCCTTTTCATTTCCCCTATTTATGAGCTACAATTTAATGAAATTTATTAAAGGAGAAGTAAGAAATACGTACAAAAAACAAACTGTGCATCCTTGCTGAAGGAAAGTGCAACAAACACAAGTAATTAGTGTCCCAAGAGAGAAAAAAATACGCGTATCCTCATATGATTAATAAATGACCAAGGCGGAGTCACCGGATATCATAACTCGTGCGCTAAGTAACGTTATGTACAGTACTTTAGTCTGGACACAGGGCTATACTGTACAGTACATCCTGTGGTGACAGCAGCCATTGATAGCCAGTGTCGAGGTCTAGTGGTGCCCAGCCATTACCTTTGATAAATCAACGATAGGTTGAGAGACTCTAACCTTCTAGTTTACTATTTAAACAAGAAAACATTGAGACTCTTAACCTTCTAGTAAAGTATTAAGAGAACATTTAAAAAAAAATATTTTAGACTACCGGGAAATTGGTAGAAGTGGCATAATAAAAGTCTGGAAGAGGACAGTACGTCAAATACTGGTCTAGAGTGCATGCAATACATTTTGCGTTTCTAAAACAAAAGTGCTCACCAAAATTAGTAAAAACATTGCAGCGATAATGCTGTTTTATATTACGTGTTTCATACCTTTGATTACGGATTTAGTGTTTGGTGATGAAGCCATTCGATCGACGTCCAACACTTTTCTTCAAGATCAATGTAAAGTTGAGGCCGACAATCCAGGAACGTTTCAAGTATTATGTGCTTGCAAAAACAGCGAGGTTAGTCTTGTATAGCATCTAATGTATTCTTAAACGTATGATTGACAGGCGTAGGTTTAAATAGGTTAAGTTTTCATCTCGGCAAAAGTTATTAGATTTAAAGACTGCATATCACTTGTAGCTTTGGATATTCGTCTTTATGATCTAACAGATTATTTTGATAAACTTCATCACTTTGTTTCGTGATATTTGTCTCTTTATTGATTCATTTTGCTACAGTACTTAGTGATTATCTCAGAATTCTTCAGTGTCTCCTTTTTCATTTCTGGTTCAATCAGTCTACGTTAAAACAGATATCAAACTGGAACTGATTCCAAAATGATAAAACTTTATGCATGGTAATATAGAAAAGGTATAGAAAAATCGAATTATTGCAACCTTTTCAAAATTACATTCAACTAGGCCCACCCCTTTGGTACTTCCTAAAATACTGATAATAGCAATTTTCTACATTTATTAACAAGTGGGTGACTTATCGTAAAATACTATTTGAAATACTGAAAATTAA
This sequence comes from Palaemon carinicauda, assembly GCF_036898095.1. Taxonomy (NCBI): domain Eukaryota; kingdom Metazoa; phylum Arthropoda; class Malacostraca; order Decapoda; family Palaemonidae; genus Palaemon; species Palaemon carinicauda. The sequence goes on from NC_090728.1 coordinate 34,348,880, forward strand.
CACTTTTTCATCTTTCGGTCAGATTGTAATTATCTAGATTGATAAGACTTCCCAACTTTAAATTTACTCACTCGTAATAGTTTTTAACATAAGCATTTATATATTTGCTTTGAAAATAAAGATTTCTTGTTTGAAACTACTACTAATATATACAATAGAATGTCTCTTGAGCATTCAAGTTATGGTTCAATATCGCCATCCTCATCATTGGTACAAACATAGGATGTGTTTGAGGATGTAGCACCTTTACAATATCCCAAAGTGGTGTGACATTCAATACTTATTGTTCTACAGGACCATCTCTGAGATCTAAAATCACTTGCGTAATTGTCTCACCATTTGGAAGAGGCTTTGAGGTGCTGTGAGGAAATCAGTCATAACTGGCAAGATAGTTCGTTGGATTTCATTCACCCCCTTTCCTTCATTGGCATGTTTTCCTCATATGTTTTCCATTATTTGATTTGGTAATAAACCTTGTAAGAATAATATTTTACAGCAGCACATATTGGGGGAAAACTCTGTGGCTGTGCATGAGATTTTCTGGTGGCCACTTTCTCACAAAACCGTCTGTATTAGAGAAAATCTAGTCCATCTTCTGACAGTCCATTACAGAGGCAAACAAGTACTTTTCCAACAGAAACTAAAATTTCCGTTTTAGTTGCTGACTCATTGTGGAAGAACCCTGTATAATTCCGAATAGCCTCAAACCTTTTCAGGGGTTAGGCCTTGCCTAATCGGAAAAGTATAGATGCTGTGTCACACCCAATAACTGTATATATTGAACAGGATGAATTTAGAAACATTATCTCGAGGTAGCTTTGCACATGATGGATCATCTAAATCCTACGCTTGATTGTGGTGGACTTAGGCTCAGGAATGAAGAATACAGGATGTGACTCTGGTTTTGTGTGGTAGCGTGAGAGTATGAGTAGATCTGTGTCATCACCAACAAGGGGAGAAGCACAGCATCAGAAAACGGTAAGGCTGATATTGCAATATCTTCATCTGCCTGGGATTTATGAATGTCACCACTGTGGCTATAGCCTTTTATAATATAATTCAATGAAAGCCTCTTTATTTTCAGGGTTTGTAAGAAATACACCCTTATTAACTGTGACCTTCATATATTCTGTGAAACATTTTGGATCAGAATTTTCTTTAGCTCAATTTCGTTGGGTCATATTTTTGGTTGAGGATCCAGTGTGCTCATAAAATACCACTACTACACTTCTATACTTCCTCTTAACATAGTCACCTTAAAGTTTACAAAAATCTGAGTTTTTGGAAAGGGATTTTGGCAGGGAAATTTAGACACAGGAGTCCCAGGCACACCTAACTTTGAAGAAATGTACCCTCTCACACCCCTACTTCTTGGCGAATAACTAAACAGATAGTGTAGACGGAGAAGGCAGTGGTGGTTGGAGAGGCTAAACACAGAAACTCGCTGCACAGTAAGGGAGTGGCTGGGTGCATTTCTTCAGAGCGAGGTGTACCAAGAATTCCTGTATCCAACTCTACCTCCATCAAGGACATATTGAGCTTGTCCTGGCTGCTTTGGAATATCTGTCAACGTATCTCGGATAGCATCAGCAAGTGAAGCGGTTATTAAAATATTACGAATGGTGTGACTTTGAATTAACATGCTCAGAAATGAATTGCAGGGTCGAGGAATATGCACAAGAGACATTTCATGTATTCAGGTCAATCACTGGGAAAAATAGTATTGAGGAGTGCTTGAATGACTACTATTGTGAAGACATTTGAATAGACCAGACCAACTTGACCCTTGTTCGGCAAATACTGATTGCTGTCCAGACTTCCTTGATTTGTACTTGGTCCAGAATCAGAACAAAACATATGTGGAATTTATTTTTTTCTTTACACGAGTTCCTGTTGTGTTTTTAGGATAAATACATTAGCATCAGCAGCAAGTAAAGTCATGATCAGCAAGAAGTCGATGCTGCACAATTTCAGCCCATTCACCTTTAAGAACAAATATTCATGATAGTACTTTTTGAACTGATTGCAATGACTAGAAATGCTTCCTCGCATTATGTTCAGTTTTGCGTTCATAGAACAGACAGTTTAAGATTTTAGTAGATACCGCACTCTCATGTTGCTGTCATCATTTCTTTTCATTTTAACTGAATCATTTGTACTAGTACACTTTTCCCAATTCTTTCACAAACATAAACCCCAAATTTAACTGAATCGATCTATTAGAATGTCTATTTTTTTTCTTTCAGACGTTAACAGTCTCAGAGGCTGACACCCAGGATCTTCCTTCAACAGTGACAGGATTCCATGTCAGTAACTGCAATGATTCTACCGTGGTATTGAAGTCCAAAGCCTTAAACCATTTCCCCCATTTAGAGCGGATTATGTTCAGTTCCATAAACAGTGTCAGACTAGAGCCTAACAGTATTAATTTGCATCTATTCCACAGAGAAAATTTTGCTTTAACCTTTGAAAATATACTTGGCTTAGGTCTCTCTCTCGAGGAGAACTCTGTCAAAATTCAACGAGTAGCTGAAAGTGCCACGAATGAAAGCATTGAGATTTCCAATTCAATAGTAAGTGGATTTCCTAAATATGCAATCAATGGCTCTCTGACTCAACTGCGTCTACACAAAATCCTCTTAACGGAGAGAGCTCAGTCGGAATCTATAGATGTGGGTGAAACGGGAACTGCAGTAATCATTGACGTCCTGGAGACTCTCAATGGTGGCCTAGAGGCCAAGTGGCTTTTGGGAAACTTGAACGACCTACAGGTTACAAGAAGCAGTATCTTACTGAGGCCAAACGCGTTTGAAGGTATCAAAATGAGGGGATCTCCACTAACAATAAGGATGAGTCATAATGATTTTGGTCCTTTTGCAAGTGGTCCGGACACGGGAAGCATGAATTTGGAGCCTTCATTACCCACAGGAGTATTTGATATTGATGCAACGTTTACAGACGTTTCAGTGACTGCAGAAAATAACCGAATAAATTGCACATGCAAAGATTTAATATGGATCCGTGAAAATCCGGATGGCTTTTTGCAAAATCGACTAAATTTCATTTGTGAAGAAAACATCACAATGAGTGAGGCACTAGGAAAGTGTCTCCCGTTGGACCCAAATAGTTCAGATGGCAGTAGAGTAAGTCTGACATTGTTAGCAACACTTTTTGTTTCATTTACTTTCACATACATTTTGTAAAATTGTTAAACTACGAATCTCACAGATTACATGAGTTATGTTGGCTTGTTTCAAAATCTACATAACTGTCTATTTTTGCAAACTTATGGTATCCTCACCCCTCTCTTTATATATATACAGTATATATATACATACATATATATATATATATATATATATATATATATATATATATATATATATATATATATATATATATATACGATATTTATATTCATCTATGATACATAAACACATGCACATATACATGTGTATGAATACATAAACGTTTATATACATACTGTATATCTATATGCACATACATATGACTATATGTATATATATATATATATATATATATATGTGTGTGTGTATATACATACATATATACACACATATATATATGTATATATATATATATATATATATATATATATATATATATATACATGTATGTATATATTACATATATGCTTTAAGATAATGTTGATATTCAACTAGATACATAGTCAGCCACAACAATGCCTAGTTCTTCAAATAACCATTATTTACGATTTTAAGTATTCTTGCTGTTCATTACCCATGATTCCATTTGAGAAGATGTGAGCTATTCTGCAACTTTGTATTTCCTTATGTATTGATATCTTTGGTTTACTTTCTATTCATTTAGCTTGAGCATCTCACAATTAATATATTTTAATGTCTTTGCTTAACAATATCTCTATTTTTGTATATAATATATAAAGCTTTATACCCCATATTTTGTAATTTACCTTGTAATTGCAGGTTATTAACTTAGATAGCTAGTTTTTGTTTCTAGTTTCGTGTATTTTCTTATGTCACCTGGAAAAGTTACTCATGGATCAGTGCCCCGTAGCTTTTAAACCCCTATTTTATAGACGTTATGTCAATGATACAATTTTTCTGTTTAAAAACATGTAATAAAATTAGTGTTTAAATTACATATATTCATTTCACCCAAATGTTTACGCTGAATTTGGAAGACAATTATTAGCTCTCATTTTTAAATATTTATAGTCCCTGTTGTAATGGATCATGTAGTACTTGCATTTAAAAAAAAAAAGAAGAAAAAGAAAAAAAAAATTTTTCAGAGGACTTGAGATAAACTACCTGTCACTGTTTGTTTTCCGTGAAAGTAAGCTTTTGCAAAATAATGTTTCTTAGAGGTCTTAATTTTTCTTCTTATTAATGTAAGTTCCATGAGGACCCTGAATCTAATTTCAAATCCTATTGCATTAGTAATTTCTATCAATCTCGCCTGTTTGAAGAGCTTAAAAGCATTTTTTATAGATATATTTTTTTTAGACTGAAGGACACAATGATCCAAAGAAGCAAATGAATGTCCCTACCTTTTATATATGATTAAAAAGAGATTAAATGTTTACTTGATAGAGATTTTCGGATTTGTATTCCTAAATTAACTGCTATGAGAACTGTTCAGATTCTGAAAACATCTACCATAGTTGATACAGTCCTCAATTGTATATTTGTATGATTGTCACAAATGTAATTTGAGAACTTACGTCGATTGCCCCAACGACTCTTGTAATATGCATCGACTCCCATAGAGGTGTCAGTCATTGAACTGGGCATAAATTGAATAAAATGGAATATTCTTCTAACCTTAATGACACTTATGCATACCAGCAACCATTATCACCTCCACCAGCGAGGTTGTAAAATAAAGTAAGTTTATTTATTTATTTATTTATTTGTCTGTGTTTCTGCCCGTCTGTCTGTGGACAGGATTACGTCAAAACTACCGGACGGATTTTGACGAAAATGTCACCACAGATAGATCTTAGGTCATGGACGACTCTATCAAAGTTTGGAGATGATCCGGATCCGGATCCAGATTCTAGATCAGGATTTGCATTTTTCGCCATTTTAAAGATAACGTCAAAACTTATTAACGGATCTTGACGAAATTCCCACCACAGATAGATCTTAGGTCATGGACAACCCCGTTAATTTTTGGCGGAGGTCAGAAATCTTTTATTGCTCTTGTTTGTTCCAATTTCAAAACTTTAGCCCACTCACCTAATAGCTATGCTCCACCTTCCCCCGAGTCACCTTTCTTTAAGCAACTATCCCTTACATATTGCCTAACGATCTTTCCCAATTAATCTTTTAACTACCAAGAAAACAATCTGACGTTAGACCCTTCGCAGTGTTTTATTTTTTAGTCTAGAAATTTACCTTAATAAATTGATTGTTTGTCATCAAACTTTTGCGTTTTTGTGTTCTGTGAATTCTTTTATTCTGTTTCATGATACTGTGTCTGTTTTTTATTTTTCTTATTTTTTTAGTGATGATATAATTCATCTTATTTCAATATAGTTGTTTAGATTCTTGCCTCAAAAGTTGAGTTTACTGGTTTAACAGAATAGAGTCTTGATTTGTGTTCAAGCTCATGTTGTAGACCTGATGATTGTAAAAATTATTTCCCGAAAATTTGTTGCTATCCAAAACAAATATAGTCCAAGATGTTGAAGTTTTGATTTCAATAACCTTTCAAGTAAATCTAAAGCTTTATTAAATAAAGAATGATACTATCGTATGTATATATATATATATATATATATATATATATATATATATATATACACATATACAAATATATATATATATATATATATATATATATATATATATATATATATATATGTGTGTGTGTGTGTGTGTGAATATAAATGTATATATACAAATATACATACATACACACACATGTCTGACCTAACAGCACTGATAAGTACTAATCTTAACACTGAGCTACCAGTGTTGTGATCTCTTGAACTCTCACCAACTAAATCTGAAACAATCATGTGGCTCAGCGATTTGTCTATAAACAGGGTCTTTGAAAAGATTTCCCTGTCATAATTATGTTCTATTGAGTTTTCACCATATACCACCTGTAGAAACTCTTTCAGTCCTGAACCACTCATGAGAGATCCAATTGCGGCCAGCAAGCGTATAAGTGTGTGAAAGTAACCTTAGTTTTTTTCAGATTGACTGGCCCTTACTGCCAGGCTCGGGCTCTTGCAAACTTGCAGCCTGTAGGAAAGCAACCTAACAAGAGAATTAGTGCTTTCAAGTGGCTGTTCTGGGGGCCATCAAGAATAACCTCAATGGCTTTCCAACGCAGGGCTGGTCAAATGTTATTATTAGTGTAATGCCATGTGTTATGACTTGCTTATGAATAAATCCCATTGCGGACACAATACAGTTCATGTCACTTGAGTTCAGGTTAATCTTGGGCAGATACATAATAGAAGACTGACCTGCGTGTTCATAACCTTGATGTCCATCATGCCCGACCAGTTTGGAGTTTTCTGTTTAAGAAGAAAATTCCCATAAGATATCTACAGTTTAATCACATATGGTGGTTTCCAATCTTTTTAAAAATACTACCTTGAGCAGGCATGGTGGACAAAGTGATGGTCAGCTACATCAATCCTTGACTTTCAACGTATTCCAGCTAGGACACTCCATCATGGAATGATCTGCCCTGTTTTACGACTAGCAGTCAAGGCGGTAATTATCCCCATCCCATGGAAGGAACCTCTGCCATTGACAGTAAGAATACTGTGGTCAACGTTGTCGCCAGCAGATTAAATGGTTACATCTCCTGAGTCAATATTCTCATTCAATATATCTATAGCAACAGTATCAGCTGCATTTTTCTTAAATTTCTGAACCTCTCCATGGGATGAGGAAAATTCCATCTAATGCAGATTATTTACAATGAACCTTGAATAACACAGGTGATGCGTCTCTGAGGCAAGACCTATTTGTACTGGTGCTAGGACAGTTCAATGACGTACTACCTGAATGATTGTCTGACCAACTATTGCAACCTTTTGACTTTTATCCTTCCCCACAAAGAGAAAATCCAGCATTAAGCAAAGAGTATCTGTCAAGTTTCAGGATATCTGTATCAGGACATTGGTCAGTAACAGAGGTTACTTCAGTTTTCATGTCACTTTTGATAAGTCTAGCAGCAGTTTTAGTAATCACTCTCTTTTGAGATTCCTCACCAGTATCTCTCTCACTTATGAAATGTGATCAAAGAATAGGGGAAGCTTTTTCTTTAATAGCCTTAATGTTATCTCGGCCTTCTCCTTCATCTATGTATATAAATTTCCCATAACGATCCCTCAACCTTCGTTCAAAGTACTTATTGCTGTATTGATGGAAATCTTTACCGCAGAGCAGATACTGTCAATTATCCCTTGTCATTAGCCTCTTAATAAGAACACATTTCTTTAAAATGCCTGCTCCTGGTCTTCGGCATTTGGTCTTCTCGATTTTCTTTGCTTTTCATTTGGCTCCTAGAAGCATTTCTTAATTTTTTCTTTAATCGTGATGTACATTTTCTCTGTAGCCTTTCTGTGTCTATGTTCCTCCAGAATAACTTCTTATCCTCCATGAGTTTCTTGCTCTCCTTCTTCCCTCTATCCTTACCAATTACCTTCTCTTATCTTCTTTACTATTTGTTACTATCTTATCAATAATTCTGTTTACATTCCTAAAATAAATTGTCTACAAATGTTGTTACTCCTCAAATAATATAATGTTTTCTTTACAAAACCTCAAATTTCTTCATGGTTATCTTTTCCCGTTTCCTATTTTCCTATAACTAAAAGCACTTCCTGTTGATTAATTGACCTCGAACGAAAATACTTTATATTACTCATCAAAACTACTCTTCCTACTTCTGTCCCCTATAATTTTTCTTATGCTATTTTCTATTTCTTGTTACCAAACTCACTTGTCTATATTACACATAACATAATTCTTAGTTATTCTTCTCCATCATACACTTCATGATATAAAGATTATATATTTTATTTGTCTTATTAACCAACTGGTTTCTAAATCTAACCTGTACCTACTCACATGGCAAGAGAATGTTTACCTTCGACAACTTCGTTGCGAAAGTTGTTTTGATAGGCGTATAATTGTTTGTATTCCTGTATGTGTGTTTGTGATTTGCATAAATCAAAAACTGTTTGACCGAATCTCATGAAATTTGGTGGGATGATTGGTCGTGATCCAAAGACAATTTGATTAGATTTTGAGCGCGATTGGGTCAAAAGTCAAGGCCAAGGTCTCGAAAAGGTAAAAATATTTGGCATGACATGTCATATTATGGCCAATTTTGATCTAATTTGCACGAAACTAGTGCCAAAAATGTGCATAATTTAATTGCCTCTTTTTTTTTTTATATATACAACATGATATAGGCGAAGGTATGCGTTCCGACGAATCCCCATTTTAGTTCACATTGGCCTATGCGTTTTAACATTACTATATTCATGGGTGATGGGTGATCTGGTAGTCAATCACTACACTTTAAAGAATAATACTTCATAAGCCAAATGACGCAGTCCCAAAGTTATCAGAAACGGAAATCCTTCAGTAATAACGAAAACTTCCGGTGTTTTACAAAAGGCCCGTTTCACATGACAGCTGCTGAGAGCGAATATTCTTTTTTTCCGTTTAGCGTAGTCACTGCCCAAAGGGATTTACGTCTTATTACGTCATGTTTATAATCTGGTGGGAAAACTAGATCTATGATTGTTTCAGTATGCAATGGTAATTTGAATATCACTCAGGTCTGTTTATCAGTATCGCCTTTTCTTCATATTCAAGTCTGCGTTGATAGATAAAAAGGATGGAATTTCTAACGACATTTCTAAGAATGACTGTTTTTCATTTCATGTTTCGAAACCTGTTTCAATAAGCGAATGAGCCAATCTATTTGTATTAAAAAGGTAGATGCTTTTTTTTATTCATGAAATCATTTACTGTTATTATTATTATTATTATTATTATTATTATTATTATTATTATTACTCAAATAATACTGTCTAATATCAATTTTCCATTCACTGATTCTAAAAGATTTTTTTTTCTTTTTTTTTTTTTTAGATTTTCAGTTATGTCGCCATTATGGTCTAAACAAATTTTGATATTCAAGAGCTAATGCTTTAGCCTTCGAATCTACTTATTTGCTTTTAACTTTGTATATGTTTACGTTACACTGTTCATTGAAAACCAAAAAACCATATTAGGTCTTATATTCCTTCAATAAACAACTGCTTCCGTTTTCTTAAGAATGCTTTTGTCATATATTCTCAAATTACCGGTGATGAAATTTATGCATTACGATATTTATATATTTTATGGAGAGTCATCTTTTACCTTCTATTTTTGTTGTTTTCTGATTTTTATAATAACAAGTAAAAGTATTCCCCAAACTCAATACCTTGGCTTGAAACTAAATTTAAACAGACTGATAAAAGAAAATATATAGCAAAATAAGTTCTTAATGAGCAATCATAAAATCCTGTGTCATTTTCCTTGGGTTAACTGCGCAATACCAAACAGGAATAGTAATAAGCTATACATCCTTGTAAATCAATCTATCAGAGCTTTGCTTGGTAAAAGTAAAATATCACTTTATCTATCTTTATCAATTTATTCAGATCAAGTTCCTCATTCAGAATGCAGTCCCCCAGAAGCAGCAACAAGAATTTGTCTACATGCAATTGATTTAAATAATTTACATCAAATCAGCATTCAGATGAAATAGTTGTGAGGGCTTGAGTTGCAGATTTTAAAGGATTAAAAGCCGTTCATGAATGGCAGAGGCAAGGGACAGTGATATTGCCTTATCAAACACGACATTGCCCAAGAGACTGGGGCAGCGCCCAAGCCCAGTCTCCACTCAATCTAGGACTAAGGAGGACCAGGTAGTGGCTGCTGATGACTCAGCAAGTAGACCTATAGGCCTCCACAAACACCTTATCCTTAGCTCACTAGGATGGTGAGGTTGCAGGCACTAAAGGAACTAACAAGTTTGAGTTGGACTCGAACCCCCGTCTGGTGATCACCAGGCAGAGACGTTACCAATAAGGCCATAACATTGTCGCAAATTATCCTGCTACACTATTGCCATCATATGTAATGCATTGTTTGCTTTGATATGGGTACTAAAGATAACATACTGTAAGTGTTTCCGTCATAGCCAGCAAGATTGGGCCAAGTGTCTGTGATGCACTTTCAGGTTTTCTTGCCAATACGAGATGCAATTATAACTCTGCATTTATTATAAAAGAAAAAAAAAAGGTAGCTTAAAATTTTTGAAGCCAGTCAGAACTACCCTGATGCTCTCAACGTTATCAAAGTAGATGAATGAACAGGTAAGGCTCTCAAGGATTATGCTGCCAAAATATATGTGCGTAAGAGACCGATGTCCTTATTTAGCTATAGGTTTCAATGTTTCGAAATATATATATATATATATATATATATATATATATATATATATATATATATATATATATATATATATACGTATATATATATATATATATATATATATATATATATATATATATATATATATATATTTTTTTTTGTTTTGACCAAGATAGGCTAAGAGTCTCTTCACAGTTTAGAAAACTTCCAGAAGGCTAAAATCACTGGGTACCACACCACATGTGCCTACTGCCAAAAAGACTAAAACATTTACAATGCTTCCAGAAAGCTAAATTCCCTGGCTCCACCACCACTTGCACTCACTGTACAGCCTCTACAACGTTTATTTGAGAGTATGGAAGGTGTCGAGGCATGTAATATTCCGCCCGTTGAGAATATTATTCAGCACAAAATTCATCGCAGAGGATTGACATGGCACACTGCGTGAAAAGATATCCCTAAAGTACCAGTGCAAGGGTGGAATTTTAACGACAAGTTTGATCACATTTTAGTGTTTACAGTTCTCCAGATGCCTGACTCTGTACTCACTGATTATTCTGTGGCAGGCTGATAAGTGTCTTCACTGAAAGCCGAGCTGGACATGACTGGTTTATTCAAATGACTTATCAAGCTTATATACAAGCGGTTGAAGATAACAGTGACATGAAAACTTTAACAATTTGAGCTAATATATTATAAAGGGATCAAATAAAAAGCTAGAATGTGTTTTTTTCTATTTCTTAACTGGTTTAACTTTATTTTGTATATGACTTTGTCTTGAAATTTTCCGTGATTTTAGGACCAGGTAAAAAAAAATAATGAGTGGTGTACAGTTCCTTCTATGAAAAAAACTTAAAATATCTACGTTTGGTTCAGAGACATTAATTATATTTATCAATAATTAGAGTAATTGTTCCAAGAAAGGGCATGTTACAATCAATGACATGTATCTGAATAATCATGAGGAGAACAAAATTGATAGACGGTCTTAAAGAAGCTGTAAAATCGTAATTATTCAAACTATTTATTGAGAAATCTCTCTCTCTCTCTCTCTCTCTCTCTCTCTCTCTCTCTCTCTCTCTCTCTCTCTCTCTCTCTCACCCAAATACACAAAACTCTACTTATCCACAAAACTTTTTATCTTTTTTTACTTGGGAAAAAAATCTAAGAATCATGACAAATATTTTCTGATGTGAACGTCACTTGAGATGCATCCTGTTTGAAGAGTCGGAAAGGTGTTTCATCTACATGAGCGGCGAAGCGAAGATATCAGTTAGAGTTTTCCATCTGAGAAGAGAAGGATCACTTCTACCTAATCATGTAAGTTGGAATTCACTTGTTTTGTCACATTAATCTAAAACATTCTTGCTCACAGGGGATAAAGGGATACTAATTTTCTTTATTGTTTAATAAAATTTCAAGACTTGGGAGCATTTGTAGAAAAAAGATGGCGGAGCTAATATCGTGCGTGTAGAACAGTGGTTCCCAACCTTTTTTCTGTCATTTCCCCCCTGCACCCAGTTCACCCATCCAGATTTCCCCCTTCATGCCCCGCCCAGCCCTCATGCCCACTCACCTGCCTCAGAAATGGGCATGACACTCCAATTCTCCCCTTGAATATCATGTCTTTGAGAACTGATATGATCATATCACAATTGAATGGCTAACAACAAATTGCCGCGCCGTACTGAGGACATTTTCCGCTTGTTTTAGTTAGTAGGCAGTGTAATTATTTCCCCCCTGGAAGCTTCAAATTTCCCCCCCAGGAGGAAATTTCCCCCAGGTTGGGAACCACTGGTGTAGAACTTCATCAAAATACAACTTGTTTAGTATTATACATTTTATATTGTATAGACATAGATGAGGAGTTACCAGGAGCCTGTTAGGGGAAGACGATCAAGAGGGAGGCAGAAAATTAGATGGCGTGATAAGGTGAAGAATGATATGGAGAGAAGAGGTTTGGTGGAAGAGGATGCCTTTGATAGAAGGCACTGGAAAGGGCGCATCAGGCAATCAATGCCTAAATATAGGGATAATAGTGGGAAAGAAGAAAAGAATTTTTAGCTAGAGGAACTATTAAAATAAAGTGTAAATATCTCTTTTTTTAAGCTTCTTTGAGCCTATTATACCCTACATATATTTTGGGAAATGATAAAAAATCTGAAAGAACTCCTGATTTTTATAACATAAGATCGAAAATATTACCATAAAAAGGCTATAAAATATTCTGAAATTATTCCGAATCAATAACCAACATTTTATTTTTCTATATAGGAATTAAAGCTAAGAAGCCTGTCCTTGAAATGCAATACTCTTTGAAGATATATATATATATATATATATATATATATATATATATATATATATATATATCAACCACAATGCCATTTAATACCTAATTCTACCTTTGGTAATACATAACCAATGGAAATTCATTTATGATAAATTCTTCTGGCTAGGCAAGGCCCCGAACCTATGCCTCTGAGTCGAAACAATGCCACTATTGACTGCTTTACCAGTTGAGCTATCAAGTAAGATATAAGTTTATTTCTAGTCTATAATACATATTCCTGTCGAATTCAGGAATCTGTTCTTAGACTTAAAATCAACCCATCTCCACCAAGATAGCTGATTAGTGAGTTTGCAACACGTGGTTATTTTTTATGAATATCTATCATAAACACACGTGATTTTAATCAATGTATATCTCTGTTGTATTTTCCATCAGATTTAAAAAAAAATTTTATGTTTGACTTATGCTTTATTTCTTAGGGTTCTTTTATATTACTATAGAGACTGTATAAATTTCCTGTACTTTTGGTCATTTGTACTGCTGACTCGACCGCATAAGAGGGGGCGTGGGAAGGCAAATGGATGCAATTGATTGTTTGAATATTATCAGATTGCTGTCAGGACTAAACGAAAATGATTGATACCTTTTACCACAGACCATGTGCGAATTAAATTTGCGATTGGAATTAACAATGAGTGATTTCAAACTAAGTGGTTTACTAGTGGTTCAAGTATGTTAATAATAAAGATAAAACACCAGTTTACAAATTACATAAAAAAAATGGAAATCCAGTTTAGGTTGGAAATCCAAATTTACTGCTTTGCCACACATAATTTCATGAAATCTAGACAGAATTGGTAAACATCAATTACAAATTAACCAAACACCTTGATAAATTCTGACGTATTTTCCCACCTAATGTTAAATAACACCATCAAATGTATGACCGCCTACGACCATTTGGTATTAGTAAGTTGTGCTTTAACCTTATCAAGTACATGTGAAATTAACCATTTTAAGATTGAACTCTCTAACAATAGATTTAATAATGGTGTTTGACTCTGTAAGTCAAGAAAAAGCTTTGTCAGCTACAAAAGGGAAATTTTGAAAAATACAAGCAAACACAGAAAGAGTTTTATTTCAAAGAAATTCCTTGGCCAAAACCATGATTCTCAAATTATCTAAGCAATGTATCATCACTATAATCATAAACATGAGTTCTATAAACAAGAGACTTCAAGACAATCACTACGTAAGATATTGGTGGAATTATTTCTTTCTTATTACATTGGCATTTTCATTTTCTGCATAAGTGGATTATGATGTGTTCTAAAACTACATTGAAGCACGTAAATATTCTGGGTTAACATTGCCCTAGCTGCTTTCGCCAACTTCGTTGCGAAGGTTATGTTTTGGTAGGCGTGTATTTACTTGTTTGTATGTCTGTCTGTGTGTTTGTGATTCGCATAACTCAAAAAACATTTGTCCGAATTTGGTTGGATGATTGACCATGATCCAAGGACTATGTGATTAAATTTTGGGAGTGATTGGATTAAAAGTCAAGGCCAATGTAACGAAAAGGTCAAACAAGTCTTTTTACCATATCGTGGCCAATTTTGATCTGGTTTGCATGAAACTAGTGCCAAAATGTGCATAATTCAATTGCCGATCTTGTAATATACAACGTGATATAAAATAAGATATGCGATCTACCGAGAGTGTGTTCTAGTTTATACATTATATAGAAAATTGAATGATTAAGGACGAAACTTCCTTATAGTAGCGAGATCGGTAATCACATAATTGGGAAATACTAAAAATTATCTTTGCAGGTTCGGAAAAGGCACAATCCTGCTTTTGGGAGTACTGCTTTTTCGCCCAGCAGTCATGTTTAACATCGACACCAAAACTTCTGTTTCTGTAATTGGTCCAGCTGGTTCAAACTTCGGATTTAGTGTGGCCATTTGGAGCAAGGATGAAATTTCCAGGTACGTTCATGAATGTTTTGAAAAAACTCAAGTTCTTGAATACATACTAATCTCTCTCTCTCTCTCTCTCTCTCTCTCTCTCTCTCTCTCTCTCTCTCTCTCTCTCTCTCTCTCTCTTTCTTCAAACGGTTTTTATTCTACTGTTAACTCATCCTGAAGTTACTTTACATTGATATATATATATATATATATATATATATATATATACATATATATATATATATATATATATATATATATATATATATATATATATATATATATATACATATATATATGTATATATATACATAAATGTATATATATACATATATATATATATATATATATATATATATTCATATATATATATATATATATATATATATATATATATATATTTATATATATATATATATATATATATATATATATATATATAGTCCTGTATGTATTTAGTTTATAATTTTTTATCATAAGCAAACCAGTTTGATTCTGTTTGGTCACATTAAAAACTGGTGAATAATTTGTAAATTTAGTAGTCCATGCAAGTAGAACTGAAATCAGCGTTGTCATTAAATCATAATAGATTGAAATATATTTCACGACAATAGAATAGATTTTCATAACATATTTTCAAATAATGGTAATTGGGTCATTCATGTGTAGTTTATTTTCAAATACACAATATGTTTTTATAATTCATTTGAGATTTTCTCTTCTGAAGCCCTTTCACATTAGAGCGGTAAGGTAAGAGGTTAAATAATCTAAGGAAGGATATATATACTTCTATAAAACTTTACTAGATAAATTACAAACATCTTAGAATTAAACGTGGGAAGCTAGAAAGAAAATATAAATGTAAGAGTTTCTTCCAAGACTTGTAGAAAAACGAAAGCAAAGATGAATTGAACGCTTAGTAATCAGTTGCCTAGTCTTGAGGACACATAAGATTTAAATACGGGAATTATATCTGGTGACCTCTAACGAATAAATATCTACAAATTCCATAGTCTATCAACAGGGAATTGAAAATGCATATGTACATTTTTATGGAGCTTCGCTTGTAACACAAAATAATGTATAGATTCACAAATCAAATTATCTTATTTACGGGCATTCTTCAAGCCTAAGATTTGGAATTGCAGTTTCCATCAACAGATATATCTCTTACCAAGGAACTCTAATATGGATGTGAGTTTGTTTATGTTTCTATGTAATAGTCAATAATCTGCAGCAATCTTATGCGTAATATTAACATTAACTGAATCACAACACATGTACCAGCATTTCATTTAATAAGATATTAAGTTATTTTCATATTTGGCAACTCTCTGGAGTTTTACCAATATCATAAGTTTTGTAATAATAATAATAATAATAATAATAATAATAATAATAATAATAACCCAATGTCGAGGTATTCAAATATTTGCGTTTGCACATACTGTTAAAGTGTCATAGAAATGAGACACCATAATCATGAGCATAACAAAGTCAATATATGCTATGCAAGCTAAAATTTATCATCATTGGATTGAGATTCTTGTTCCAACATCTTCACTTCATTAGTCCCATCATCATCACCAGGCCATCATTTTCATCATTATCATCAACCAACCATTTTGCAAATTGCATTGTATTTATAACAAATATGTTATTTACATCATGTACCACATTTGTTTTCCTTCAAACTTCCGGAATTTTTCATGTATACTAAACCGAATTGAGACTGAAAATTATTCTTTTTATGACCCCAAGTAGTTAATCAGATATCGGTATTCTAAATGCTGAGGATTTTTTAATGTTATATGTATCAGTGAAATGAGAAATCACGATAATATGCTTTCTAGTATAATGAATGGTGTAAATAGTTACAAACTACAAATCATAAAGTATTTAAATTATCACTATGCTATTGTGAATTTTAACTATATATATATACAGTGTAAAAACATAGGACGGTGAACCATGTCTCTAAAGTATAATTTGTGTTACAAGAATGCTATCGTTATCTACAGACTTGTGATTGGTGCTCCGGGATACAGCATCTCTGGAGGAAGCAGGCTGCCGCATCAACCGATAAAAGAAGGAGCGGTTTTCCTGTGCAAGTTTGCTGAAGATATGTCCTATGAAAGCTGCGATTTATTGTCAAGAAATTTTGGTAAGTATTGGGATTATTTGTTTAGATTTGATTAATAAGTCACGTTCGATGACCGTCAGGTGGTTAGATGGATAAGTGCTATATATATATATATATATATATATATATATATATATATATATATATATATATATAAATAAACATATACGAGTATAAATACACGCACACACACACACACACACACACACACATATATATATATATATATATATATATATATATATAAGAGAGAGAGAGAGAGAGAGAGAGAGAGAGAGAGAGAGAGAGAGAGAGAGAGAGAGAGAGAGAGAGATAAATTAAGTATTTTCATAATATGATTTCTTACAGACATAGCGGACGCACAGGATATGACGAGAAACTTGGAAGAGTATGGTTTCGGTTCAACTATAGTAGCTGGAGGAATAAACAACACTTTACTCTTGGTAGGTAATTACACTTTTTTTGCTTTGGTGATTAATGTATTTGATAAAAGCGTAAATAAAAACGTCTAATCTATTGGAATTGTCTCTCAAATTATCAGAGCAGATTTTATAGAATCGCTTTATGTAGACATCACCAGTCAAATGATGCAAGACACTGAAGCGAGGTTTACACGGTCGAACAGCTCGTCGAGCCTGGTTCGACCAAGACAACCCTGTGTTTGAATTGATGTTCGAGCGTGTAAACGGGCTATTTGGTTGTCGAGCGCGCTCGTCCAACGACTCGATGAAAGTCAGGCTCATCTTGACTTTTGTGGGCGGAGCTACATTGTTAGACGAACGGTGTGAATGTGTGAACGGGTGTCGAACATCGAACCTCAGTTGTTATTCAAACCTGCTAGAGGAAACATCATCAAAGAAATGAATAATGGCTGCCATTAATGAAAGTAAGAATGAGAAGGAAGTCGTACTTGATTTCATACATGCATATCGAGCTCATCCAGCTTTATGAAGTTAAATCAAAAGACTATTCCAATAAAGTAGCCAGAAACAAAGGAATAGCGGACACTCAGTCTTTCACGTGGAGTTATGGCCTTCTTCATAGTTGTATTTTCATAAGTAATGAAAGGGCTGACACGACGATTCAGTAGATCAATGTACGTGTCTTCATCCATACGCAAATAATTGCGAAATTTCTCTCTTTTGATCTTTTTTTTTTCCTTCCTAGTGCCACTGCTAAAGCAATGGTTATCAAATCGTCTTGGTCGAGAGACATGTTGACGTTGTTTTAGCACACAGCACACTGAGGTTCGATGTACTGTCTGAAAGCTCTTCGAGCCGTTCTACAAGTAGGTTCGACAACCGGGCTCGGCGAGCTGTTCGGCCGTGTAAACCCGCCTTTAAAGTAACATTTCCAAATCAACAGCTAAGATGATGTATATGTCCTAGAACTCTTTATGGTAAATAATGATATCTTGTTAAATATAAGGCAGCTGTCATAAGGTAGCTGTTAGGTATTAACAAAGAGGCGAGCAGAATGTAGCTCTATTCAACAAGATAACGAGCATATATACGAACAGTTAAGGGCAATATTGTCACAAAAATTCAAACAATGTGAAACCTGCGATGGCAAGCTTAATCTGGTTTTTATATTATTAGAGAGAGAGAGAGAGAGAGAGAGAGAGAGAGAGATACAAAACAATAGCATTACAGTATATGAGCTTTTAGGAAACACATGCAGTACTGTTTTTTATGATTTCCCCAGGTATGCGCGCCGCAGTCATACAATGTTTTCCAAAGAGGTCAACTACGCTCCTACAAAACACTCGGTGAATGTGAACTACTCGATTCTTCTTCTTCATCTGGAGTGAGAATAAAACCAAATGAAGGCAGCCAAGAGTACATAGGTGAGAAGAAATATCTTTTACCGGCATATAGCATACAATATTTTTGGTTTCCATTTATCATTTTTCTCCACTAAGTACCATAGCAAACGTTTTTATGTTGAACAGGCTGATATAAGTCTTTTTATAGTTTATATATGAAATATCCGTTTTAATGTATTGAGTGTTTTTAAAAATTTTTAATTTTTTTGCTCGTTACTTTTTATATCGTAATTTTATTTCCGTATTTCCTTCCCTCACTGAGCTATTTTTCCATGTTGGAGCCCTTGGGCTTATAGTATCTTGCTCTTCCAGCTATGGTTGTAGCTTAGCTAGTAATAATAATAATAATAATGATAATAATAATAATAATAATAATAATAATAATAATAATAATAACGGGATGACTACTATCAGGAATACTTAAGGTTTCTAAGTCTATTACTATGATAATAATAGTAATATTAATTAAGGAAAACTTATGGTTTATTGAATTAGACTAAGCATAACTTTTTCAAAATTGTCCGTTAACAAAACATTGTTTTATTACAAAAAAAAGAAGAAAAAAAAAACGGTCGGACGACCCAAATAACTATACAAAGAAGCCTAATGTTCCATAGCAAGAAAAGAAGTTATGTCTACAGAAAACGCATACAGACAAACGCACGTACAGAATATATATTTATGTATATATATATATATATATATATATATATATATGTGTGTGTGTGTATATATATATATGTGTGTGTATATATATATATATATATATATATATATATATATATATATATATATATACTATATTCAAATAAGCCATAAGAGAATCCAGACATTAATATATCAAAATATATATGGCTTATTTGAATATGAAAAACACGTAAAAATGTGCAAAATTTATCATTAATTGAATGCCAAGTAACAAACTACCAATTAGCTACGATGGTGAAGATGGGTTGATTTCAAATCTAAGTACAAAATACCTGAATTCGACGGGTATAAGTACAGTAGAATTGTCATTGACTTTTATCTTCCTTCGTGGCCGAATGGGTTAGTCACTGTCTATATAAGCTTGCCGACCAGGGTTCGATTCCCGGCCGGAGCCAAGCTCTTGTCTTTGTGAGATTTCGCCTGGGGCTCTGATCCCGAGGTCGTTAAGAGAATCCAGACATTAATATATCAAAATATATATGGCTTATTTGAATATGAAAAACACGTAAAAATGTGCAAAATTTATCATTAATTGAATGCCAAGTAACAAACTACCAATTAGCTACGATGGTGAAGATGGGTTGATTTCAATTCTAAGTACAAAATACCTGAATTCGACGGGTATAAGTACAGTAGAATTGTCATTGACTTTTATCTTCCTTCGTGGCCGAATGGGTTAGTCACTGTCTATATAAGCTTGCCGACCAGGGTTCGATTCCCGGCCGGAGCCAAGCTCTTGTCTTTGTGAGATTTCGCCTGGGGCTCTGATCCCGAGGTCGTTAAGAGAATCCAGACATTAATATATCAAAATATATATGGCTTATTTGAATATGAAAAACACGTAAAAATGTGCAAAATTTATCATATATACTATATATACTGTATGTATAAAATACTGTCAATGTGAACCAATGTGCCTCCAAATCCAGGTATTAGAGAAATGGCACTACCTAAAATGTTTAATTTGATTACACGGCCCTACATTATCTCGTTACTCAGGTAAACAGGTTTTTTTTTTTTTTTTAAACTACTGACTATTGTCCATTATTGTTTATAAAAGAATAAGTGAAAACGTTATTTTTCATTAGAATATGCAAGTTATGCTGATCTTCAATAATTGCAACGTCTAATCACTGTTTAATGTTTCAGACGACTTCGTATACTGCGGGTTTTCAGCTGCTTTTTCCAAGGTAAGTTATGTAAATCATTATGAATACAAACTATAAAGTTTTCCTTTGTACTTCACTACTATTCAGAAGTATAATACTTCTGAGGAGTAATGAGAAAATGTTAGGTAGCATTGCACTAAGAGAGATATGCTTACTTCTTTTTAAAACAAGAAGTGTCTAAGAAACTCCATAAAAATTATATAAAATCTTAAGCTAAATAAGTATAAGTATATTCAATGAAATATAACTCGCAATACGCCTAGGCTATGATAAAAGTATTATTTCTCATACTTTTGAAACGAAGTTTAACCGCAGTTTTGTATTTTTCTGCCTCGTCCGTGGCAAGAGCAATTACTTATTCAACTCTCTTATATGAAACATTGAGATTGTTGAAAATGAGTTACTATTCTAAAACAATGAGGAAGGCTGACACTTTAAAAACAATTATATCTAATTTATCCTTTTTATCAAAACACGTTAAAGATTATGTAGTTAATTTAGTTTAGATCACCGAATTGCTCCGAAAATGACATGAATACATAAAAAAAGTTTTTTTTTTTTTCGTGATCTTCTAGTAATTCATGAAACAGCAATGTGATCATTTTAGTTTTTTTTTTTTTAAATACTTGCACGATGTCTTTAATAATCATTTCACGAATATATGGCGCTTTTCTTTCCCCATTGATAGATTTACAAAATATCCTCTGTATATTTATATATAAAACCCCTCACCAGCAGTGTCCAAGACACTAAATTAATTCAACTGGCTACTGGATCCTTTCTTGATAATTTGACAGGATTAAATTCACAAGAGTCCAAATATCAATATTACCATTTTCATAAAATGCAAATTTATAGTTTCTCCTACACTCTTCTGGAGGAAAATGTAAAAGAAGGGTGATGAAAGTAGTAACCGAAACTAGAGAAAGATCGCAGGAAGTATATGGATTTAAAAATATATGAAGATTGATGAATGGGTGGTCATGATATTAAAGAACACGCGTAAATTATCAATAAAAGAAAGTTGCCACGTCATTCCCTTTACATTAGAAGGAGAAGGCAAGAACATCATTGTACTACTACACTGCAATTGTCCAGTAGCCACTTTCCACTTGTTAAGGGTAAAGGAGACTTTTTAGCTACACTTAAAAATTTGTCAAAAAAAAAAAAAAAAAAAGAATAAACGGTAAAAATCCTAGAATAAATGTTGCAAGACATTTGCGTTTTAAAAACGGATATATTGACGTAAAGGAGTGATATTACGGTCACCAACCCGTATAAGATAATGGCAAAGAAGGGTAGACATTACGGTCGCTTGTATTTTACTGAAATAAGGCTGAGAACAGTGTATTTTTACGGAGAATTCCTGATTAGAATTACGTTTTTTTTTTTTTTTTTTTTTTTTTTCTTTTTTTTTTTTTAACAGTGTATGGTAAACAGCTCTTCTAGGAGATGGACACTCCAAAGTCAAACCACTGTTCTCTAGTCTTGTGTAGTGCCATAACCTCTGTACCATGGCCTTCCACTTGCTCAGGAAAAATTTAACAGTACTTGAATTAATTTTATCCGTGAATAATAATGCTTAATTTGAAGATTTACGAGTAGATGAAACCCAAGTTCATGATATTATTTTGGGAGACGGTATTGTAAAATTAGTATTTATGAAACCTATCTCATTTGTCATTTACCTTTAGGTAGGTAAACTCCGGATGAGTATTTATGATAAAAAAGAATGGAGTTTTTACGAATGAAAGTCTTTCAAAAACTGTTACTCAGAATTTTTCCAGACAATGCAATTAAAACTTTTTATTCTTTTGCAGGATAATACAGCTATCTTCATGAGTTGTCCCAGTATTAGTTTAGCCAGCAGCAAATGTAAGTATATGAATGTATGTGCACATGCTTATATAGGTATACATACATACACACACACACACACACATATATATATATATATATATATATATATATATATATATATATATATATACATATATATATGTATATATATGAACATATATCACAAGCACACGTGATTTTAATCAATGTAAATATCACCCACGAACGGCATTTAATACCGAATTCTATCTTGGGAAAATATATCCACTTGGAATTCATTTTATGGTAACAGCTTCTGGCCGGGTGGAGATTCGAACCCCCACCTCTGCGGCTGGAAGCTATGCCTACAGTGACTCTACCGAGTGAGCTATCAGAGAGATTAAAAGTCTATGACAAATCTCCATACATATTCCTGTCGAATTCAGGAATCTGTTCATAGACTTGAAATAAACCCATCTCCACCATGATAGCTGAATCGAGAGTTTGTAACACGTGGTTATTTTAAATGAACATATATCACAAGCACACGTGATTTTAATCAATGTAAATATCACCCACGAACGGCATTTAATACCGAATTCTATCTTGGGAAAATATATCCACTTGGAATTCATTTTATGGTAACAGCTTCTGGCCGGGTGGAGATTCGAACCCCCACCTCTGCGGCTGGAAGCTAGATAGAATTCGGTATTAAATGCCGTTCGTGGGTGATATTTACATTGATTAAAATCACGTGTGCTTGTGATATATGTTCATTTAAAATAACCACGTGTTACAAACTCTCGATTCAGCTATCATGGTGGAGATGGGTTTATTTCAAGTCTATGAACAGATTCCTGAATTCGACAGGAATATGTATGGAGATTTGTCATAAACTTTTAATATCTCTGATAGCTCACTCGGTAGAGTCACTGTAGGCATAGCTTCCAGCCGCAGAGGTGGGGGTTCGAATCTCCACCCGGCCAGAAGCTGTTACCATAAAATGAATTCCAAGTGGATATATTTTCCCAAGATAGAATTCGGTATTAAATGCCGTTCGTGGGTGATATTTATATGTATATATATATATATATATATATATATATATATATATCTACATATATATATATATATATATATATATATATATATAAATATATATATATATATATATATATATATATATATATATTTATATATATATATATATATATATAAATATATATATATATATATATATATATATATATATATATATATATATATATATATATATATATACATATATATAAGAACTGACTGCGAAATTATTACTGATAGCGTGAGAAGCGTAAAAAAAGGATAGCATATAGTAAGTGAAATGATGTGATAAACGACTGTTTTAGTGTAGTACAGTTCTGTGGAAAGAAGGGTCAACAATGGGTATAATATAAAAGAAATAGCATGGGTTATATAGAAAATGAAAACTTTGTATCATAATTTTTGTACAAAAATAAATCTGATCAGCACATTTCTGAGTCATCTGACAAAACAGGGACTTTTCAGCATTAAAGTGCAAATTATTTCCAGAAAGGATGACACATGAGAGATGAATTATATATCTAATAATCGCACCTTCTATATCCAGAAAGTAAGGTAAAGTCTTGTCTGAGATTATTTTCATAAAGAAAAAGTCTTCCGAAGAACAAAATGTTTTGAGCTTTTGGCTAGAGATAAATCTCTTGAACAATTTGTGTCATGTTTATTAAAACTTAAATTGATAGCAGGATTCTCCCCAAATAGCAGGAATGTAAAAGATAAAACAATGAACTTCAGTGACTGCAGATAGTGAATCTATTCAGGAATTTATAAACCAGTACTTGATATACGATTATCATAGACGGTTAAAAAAGCAATTAAATGGAA
>NC_090728.1:34378176-34388176 GCF_036898095.1 Palaemon carinicauda
ATACTGTATATATATATATATATATATATATATATATATATATATATATATATATACATACTGTATATATATATGTATATATATATATATATATATATATATATATATATATATATATATATATGTGTGTGTGTGTATATATATATATATATATATATATATATATATATATATATATATATATATATATTTATACGTATATATATATATATATATATAAAATATATATATATATATATATATATATATATATATATATATATATATATATATATATATATATATATATATATATGAAATAATGGTGTCTGAGGATCGCTCATTTTATAACTACAAATATTATGCATTTGGGAAAAGTTGAAGGACATAAAGTTGGGTGACCCTTGTTTATTGTTGATAATAGAAATGTCGATATGCAGCCTCTTACCACATAACTTGCACAAGTAATTCTATATCTATGAAAAAGGAAGAAACTTATGGCCCTTGAAAAAGTAAAGTAAGAATTTGCCTTTTCAATATCTTATTCAGTTCACTGAAAGTACATTTGCAGTATTAATTTCAACTTTAGGGTATTGAGTTACACAATCAAGTACTATCCTCTTATTACTTCAGCTGAAAAGAGAATTGATGAGAGGGATACAACTGATTTCGATCCTCTCGTCTTGTCAGCCAATGATCAGGTTTAGCTAAAGTACATCGAAGGTCACTTTCACATTCTTTCGAGATCTTAATTTTGATTTTATGCGAGGTAATCTCCACTGCGTTCCACATAAATATATTAATGGGAAAAGTAACATAGCCCGAGTAGTCTCCTACGAGACATGAGGATATGACGTGTATATTTTACACCAGATCACTCCTAATAATTCTTTTTTCAAAGAGATCATAGACACCAGAGTCAGTCAAAGCGCCAATAAACTCCTCCTGAATATTATAAAACACTGGAGCAATATCTGTATGAAAAAGGTCAAATTGGTTTTAAATCCAAAAGAGCCTTAGTTTACAACACTGCAATTCATCATCAAAGTCAGTGAGAGGACTCTCAGATCCTTGCACAGAGTTGTTTAGAGTATGCAGGCGTTATCATAATGAATCTATTATTCCTTCCCATCATTAGGACTTACAGTTCGTCCTGTAGCTCAAAATCTCTCATGACAAAATTTTCTCAAGATAACCATTAAAAATCTGTGGGATTTAAGTGTTTGATAAACAAAATCTAAATGGCCTAGTACAGAGAGCACTTGACTCTGCGAAGTTTTCAATTACAGTGGTCACAACCACCTCTTCAGTTCGCTAGCTGGGCAGTGCATCAAAAGCTATGCTCTGTCTGTGCATCATGCAGTGATAATATTTTACCAGATTATCAACAGCTTTATTTTATGTTATAAATCTTGAATGATTGCCTAGCATGGCAGAGGCTCTGTTTGATTTGGAGCAGCATAAATCTTTCTATTCAAGTCCTTCATTTCCGAAGAAAGAATTTACTAGCCACAAACTATCTGCGCTCATAGGTGATAGTTTAAGAATGAGCCAAACAAGAAAGTTCCTTAAAATCGTTATTTTCCTGTACCTTGTGAATACCAGTAACTGAGTAATAATAGCTATGTCCGTCATTTAATCTAATGAAACAGCATAAGCGATAATTTTTAATCTAAGAACAGTCATATTATTTAACACTTCTTAGAAAAACAGACGCAACATAACTCTAATCTTCACAAAATAAACAGTCCGTTTTGAACGTATTACGTGATGTTATGAATCATTAAGATTTTAGAGATAAAAACGGAACTGACATATTCAATGTCGTGTCACTAATTAAAGGATCACTCTGAAAAGTGTAGAAAGTATAACCGATTTCATACTTTTAAGAATTATCTCTCTACCGGTTAACTAGTTTGAGTCTAAGATTGCGTGAAGGCAGACTGGAATCTTATATATATCTATAGTATTTTTTCTTCCAACTCGCCAATATCTGAAGAACCAATGTTCTATTGTACTCGTATTTCATTGCTTATTAACAAAGCACTACTTATATAGGGATGGGTATATGCAACATTTTAAAATATCGTTTTCCTTTTTTCTAATTTATGTATTTTGTCCTATTATTTTATTTTGTCTTATCTTTTTCTTAGACTACAGATACATGTATATACAAATTTATCTTTTTTCTAGAAATGGCTTTGACTTTAAGTCTCGATGTTAGCCAGAGATGGAGAAAGAGGATTCTATTTGTGGAAAACAGCCAGTCTTCCCTTACTCGTCATATAAAGTTGGAAAACTCTGGAATCAACCGCCTTTCCTATCCTGTGTACACAGAGGTAATT
This sequence comes from Palaemon carinicauda, assembly GCF_036898095.1. Taxonomy (NCBI): domain Eukaryota; kingdom Metazoa; phylum Arthropoda; class Malacostraca; order Decapoda; family Palaemonidae; genus Palaemon; species Palaemon carinicauda. Next base: position 34,380,501 of record NC_090728.1, read on the forward strand.
CTAAATGAGATTTAATGTATAGTTATCATTTCACTCTTCTAAGTATTGTACTTTTAATCATCTGAGAATGTGTCATGAAGGAAAACATGTCTAATTTGTTCGCCTTTACTAATATTTGCTCAAAATCCAAATAAGTAAAATTATAGAAGAAAATCTTTAGTGAAGTTGAGGAAATACCGAGAACACTGATAAGAAATATAACAGACTAGTGTCAAATATTCACTTTTTTCATGCTTGTGTAATTTTCCCCCACCATATTAGAATGCTATGCTCAACGCAGCGAGAAAGGGCTGATAGGGGAAGGCACGTGGTTTGAAACGAATTTTCCCACAGATCACCGGCCTGCTCTCCAACACCCATATCGGACCTTTCTCGTTGCATTAAGTATAGTAAAATGTTACCATCAAAGATTTCTGTGTTTCCACTAGATCTCCAGTGCAGAAGATGTGGCAGACGTGTGTTATTCTGCTTTGAAGATGTCCTTCGTAGAGATTAGGTCATTGACCAAGAATGACATAACGCCTGTCTTGGAGGACCTTGAAAATCCAGGAACGAGGTGGAAGGATCTCCAAAAGACAACATTTCTTAGATTGACCTGTAACAATAATATTACAGCTTGTATTTCCACTACCAATATCAAAATTGGAACACAAACTCAAAGGTACTATTAAGAAAACGGATTTACTGAAAGTCTCTGACAAGACGAACATAATCAGAAGTTCCGAGAGAGAGAGAGAGAGAGAGAGAGAGAGAGAGAGAGAGAGAGAGAGAGAGAGAGAGAGAGAGAGAGCTTTATAGACGATGTTAATTCATTTATTCTTCCTTTCATTTTAAAAAATAGTGTTGCTCTGACACACAATAGCTGGGAAAAAGTGAACAACTGATTCTATAAATGAAGGGAAATATGATTAGATCTAAGATAAGTTTAGCAGTTATTATTGTATTTAAACTGCTAATACCTAATTTCCATTTCTAACTCTTGACTTGATCCTCTAGGTTGCCTTTCAATGTTGGTTTACGAGATATAGAGGTAACAATTGACTTAACAGCAGAGAACGGTACAGCCTTCGATCCCTCGCTGAGCCTAATTGTGCCACCAGGGCTGGTTCTAAGAAAAGCCTACTTCACCGATAGCCTTATTGAGCTTTCCTGTCGAAGTAATATCAGCTGTAGTGAGGAATGCCTACTTACACAAGTCTGTACCTCTTCACGTACACAATTGAAACCTACCGACCAGGTAAGATCCATGGGTTTCTATTAGAGAGAGAGAGAGAGAGAGAGAGAGGAGAGAGAGAGAGAGAGAGAGAGAGAGAGAGAGAGAGAGAGAGAGAGAAATAGTGTTACGAGGAGTTACGAGCATTTTAGATGTCTCAAAGACTTTTTAGTCCATTCGTGGAGTCTCCGTCTGCTCTCTCTTGGGTAGAGGGATTTTGTTTGAACGTTTCAAGTTTTTATGATCTTTTCGAAGTTCTTGAAATCTTTTACCCTGTTACTGTTTACTACATCTGCTTGAAGTCTGTTCGACAAAATCGCTATTCTGTATGAGAAAAATTAACCCCATTGAGTAGTGCTATATCTTTTCGAGAGAGAGAGAGAGAGAGAGAGAGAGAGAGAGAGAGAGAGAGAGAGAGAGAGAGAGGAGAGAGAGAGAGAGAGAGAGAGGGGGGGAGAAATAGCATTTCAAACAGAATGGAATGCATATTCTTACTGTATGAAACTTCTATATAGGATTGTAATTTATGATTTCAGGTGAGCATTGCACTTCTGTTCAAGCAAAACCGAGATGAGGTCCTTAACTTCACCAACAATGACCCAAGCCCTCAAATGAACTTCTCTGTCAGCGTGGGAGTCGTCAACGAAGATTTAGATGAATCCGACAATACTTTGGAATTGACTCTTCTTCCGCAGGTTTTGCCGGATTTCCATGTCTTAGGGTGAGTGTCCTACTTGATATTATAATATAGTAAAGTGTTCAACATCCAGAAACGGTCATGTATTATGCAAGGCCTTATGGATAATAATAATAATAATAATAATGATAATAATAATAATAATAATAATAATAATAATAATGAAAATAATAATAATAATAATAATAATAATAATAATAATAATATGTATTATGCAAGGTGTCATGAATAATAATAATAATAATAATAATAATAATAATAATAATAATGATAATAATAAAGATCATGTATTATGCAAGGCCTTATGAATACTACTACTACTACTACTACTACTACTACTACTACTACTAATAATAATAATAATAGTAATAATACCATATTTTATGCAAGACATTATGAATAATAATAATAATAATAATAATAATAATAATAATAACAATGTAATGTATTATGCAAGGCTTTATGAATAATAATGATAATAACGATAATATTTTTTTTTTTTGGCGCTGAACAAAGTTTTTGGAATTGTCTCAACAAAATCTGTTTACTTTTTTTACTTTTTTTTTTGTCATCAGAATCAGCTGAATCAGATTTTCAATCTATAAAATATATTTGGGAGAACGTGTATCATATATTTATTCTCAGATACACAAACACAAGTTCGTTTGCTAACATTGAATAATATATATACTTCAACATCTCACATTATTTAAGTATAGTAATTGCTGTTGCCTTTCTTTGCATAAGTACTTACACAACATTTTGTTATGTTCAACAGTGCAGTAGCGTATGACTTACATTGTTATACATGCAAATGATCAGAACTCAATAGACTATTTTTCTCTTTAGCAGTTTATATCATATCAAAGTTCCTCTTTTTACATCGACATTTCCTCCTTATTAAGTCCAGTACAATGATTCATATTCATATAGATAGACTAAAGAGAGACTAAAGAGAGGGTAGAGATGTATAATAAAATTGACCGAGGAGCAGAGATGATAAAATCTAAGATCAGGAGATGAAGTGGGACACTACTACTGCACGCACCTTTGCTAGTTACGGTTTGGACGGAAACACTGACTTGTATTAACCGATTTATTTGCAATTTACAACAACAACAGCTACGGGCTCATGCCACTTGCAGCTTTAAAGAAGGGGCTAGGAAAGACTTTTGGAAATAACTCATTTCAAAGGTGACCGATTATCATATAAAAATTTTTTCTCTTCTCTTTTTCGTAGGTTGAGCAGACCAGAAACCTTGAGCATAGAGACATCCGCCACACAAGTTAAAGATTTTGAGCTGACAGGAGACAATGGTGTTTTTCTCCCACATGAATATCTCTAGTAATTATATTTCAATTATATTTATAGCATTATACATTTTGTTTTTACCAAAATTTAAAAATATTGTCTACTTTTCACTGATGCATTTATGTGATGCGTTATATTCCTCATTTTGTAACTTTTTTTTTTCTTGACCCATAGCTATAGTAAAATTGGACCTACTTTGAAGCATTCCTATAACCTGTCATCAAGAGGAGACATTCCTTTGGAGGAAGTACAGGTATGAGGGGCGAAGGCTGATTTTATTTCGGCAGTTAATTTCCTTAATATCACTTCCTATACTTCCTTCGCAGTATTACAGTAAAAAACGAAAAGGGAAATAGAGAGAAGTAGGAGTGTACGTGATTAGTGTCCCTAAATTTTCTTCGCCTATAATTATCTTTTTTCAGATATCTGGAAAATTATGTTTTTATTTGTGATGGAACAAACTGAAATGTCCTATATCACTGATCAATATAATTCACCATATGGAGAAGCGTTTCATCTGGTATTTGACGATGATCACTTTACACACAAGAGCTTTAAGGTTTAAATCCACACCTTAGAAACATCTTATTTAAGTCTAATTTCACTTGGTTAATATAAACCGTTATTCTTTCTTCCGTTTCATCTGATATTCGACGTTCAGAGATTAATATTATCACCTGACAAACAAAAGCTCACGGGTGTAAATTTACATCTTTGGAACGTTTTATTTAAGTCTAATTAAACTTTGTTGACACAAAAAGATATTTTACTCTTCAGTTGGTCATAGCCAGATGGTCGGCTGTTAAAGTAAAAATTAATAAATTTGGCAAATACAAATTTTTATAAGCTGGAAATTGGAAATCATACAATTCTCATCAAGTTAGAGTTCTTTAAAGTAGGATAAGATTTTTTTTTTTTTGGGGGGGGGGGAGGAGGGGCAGAATTCATACTTTAAGTTCGGAATGGTGGATGAAGTCCTTATGCATAAACTTCCACAACACTAGCCCATTTATACACCTACATTGAAGGTTCGTCAGCAGTGCTTTGTCATCTTAATCAGTTGAATCAGAGTTTTAGTCAATAGAATATATCTAGAATAATGTTATACAATCTCAGTAACACAAACACAAGATCGTTTGCTAACTTTGAATCATTTATCTACGTCTTCATTATATCACCTTATTTAAGTTTGGTAATTTTCTTTGTCTTTTATTGCGTAAGTACTTTCACACACTTCATCATTATCCTCTGCCATGCACGGGCTCTTGTACTTCATGGACATAAAGGACCTTCCTTTCAAATAACTTTTCACACAATCTGTCCAGTACTTTTTTGAGTATTTTCTCCTCCTCTCTACTAAGATTTATGTTTTTCTCCTTTGTAAATATACGATAAAACAATGTAACACTTGAGCAAACATATATGTTTGCATAACTTTCTAGCACTATTCTTTATAAAGTATGATTAAGATTTAACTTTTAAGTAGTTGAGTGTTCATGCACATTTTCCTGACAAACGTCATTGAAAATTATTTGATTAATCACAAGGAAACTATATTTATCGAACACTGATCTTTTATTAGGTTGACATCTATTGGCCCTTTCAAAATGGAACGGACAATGGAATCATTTCCCTTCTGAAAACCGTTCCAAAAGTGTTTCCTGAAACTGCTGGCCTGTGCCTTTACAACGGCACTCTTTGGAATAATTCTCCTTTTGCTGACAATGCCTCTTTCGTCTATGCTGTCTTCAGGTAACATGAAATAAATCTAATGTTGTAATGATATAATGAGGTGCCTAAACAGGTTATAATGAAGTTTCATTCTAAATAGTTGTCTTGTCTTCACAAAATTTATGAATTATTATTACAGGTGCACGGTACATCCAGAATCTCAAAGAGACCAGGTAACTCTAACAGCAGAAGCCGTCTTGCTGAAGTCCTACTTTATGGTAAGAATGAGGCTTTAGTAAGGATGACTTTCAAATTATAATCAATGGCAGAGATTTCAGATAGTAAAGCAAAGGAAGATATTAATATTTTTCGTGTGTGTGGGGGGGGGGGGAGTAAAAATAGTTTAACTTTATATGGAACAAGTATAGTACGAGATTCCATACAATTTGAATGTGAATGTAGAATTTATATAAAAAAAAAAGTATCATCGGAACCACTTGAAAGGAGAAAATAATCAGTTCTTAATTTCAATTTTGATCTTTGTTATCAATTTTACACAAATTATATCCTAACCCTTCCCCAACATATAAATGATTAATAGCTTATCATTATTTCCATGTCTCACAGAAGGCACAGAGTTCCATCGACCTAGGATCCCAAATCATCGGCAGGATTGTAAGTCCTAAGTCGTGGCGTTTCAATTCATCATCGGCCGTGCAGGAAGAGATGGAAGTTCTACGGAACATCACAATCTCGACCAAAGTTTTCGTGTATCAAGAAAGAGCAACAGGACCACCTGCTCCTTGGATCATTTGTCTCTCGGTGATAGCGGGATTAGTACTGTTACGACTTTTAGTTTTCGCCTTGAACAAGGTAAAATTTTATTCTTTATTGTTTTATTGTCTTCATTGTGTATGCAATTTATTCAATGGTATGTAACATTAATGAATTTTACTATTCTCGACTACGTCCACTTACAAACATAGACATCACACATACAGTATACAGTATATATATATATATATATATATATATATATATATATATATATATATATATATATATATATATATATGTACTCTGTATATATATATATATATATATTTATATATATATATATATATATATATATATATAAATATATGTATATATATGTATATATACATATGTATATATATATATATATATATATATATATATATATATATACACACACACATATATATATATATGTATATATACATATGTATATATATATATATATATATATATATATATATATATATACACACACATATATTTATATGTATATGTATATATATATGTATATATATATATATATATATATATATATATATATATATACATATATATATATATATATATATATATATATATATATATATATATATATGTGTGTGTGTGTGTGTGTGTTTGTGTGTTTGTGTATTTATGTATGCATATATCAGCTATATCTGACATATTTTCTTTTCACCTTTTGCAGGTGGGATTTTTCAAGCGAAAACTTGTCCCAAGATTCAACAAAGACGAAGAGGAAATCACACCCAAAAACGATGAATCGATTTCCACGGAAAATTAACTTCTGATACTTGAACATCATATTATTGTCATTACTATACTGCTCTTAAGGAATGTACTGCGTACACGCACATACTTATACACAATGCACACATACACACACATGTATATATATATATATATATATATATATATATACATATATATATATATATGTATATATATAAATGTATGTGTATATATATATATATATATATATATATATATATATATATATATAAATGTATGTATATATATATGTATATGTTTCAGCAAGACCGCCAGCAAGTCGCACCACTTTCTCAAATGAAGAGAGCTTTTTTACTTAGGTAAATGGAGACCGTAATTTTTTTTCAAATCTAGATTTGGAGTATAATATATGACTGAGGAAAGCTTTTTCTGACATTTTTCTTGCAATAATTTTAGCTCTTTTGGATCTCCGTTTTGAAACGTTATTAATATAGGGTTAAACACAGAACTCAATATTAAGCTTAGGATGTGACTTTGTCGTAATGTTTGTTGAATTACAGATGTACAATTTAGAAAACAATGTATTCGAAAATGCTTCCAGAACCTACTACATAATACGGATGTGTTTATTTTCTTGTTGACGGAATAGTTTCTATATTAAAGTTGATATTTATACGTCAAGAAAAAATCTATACTGAAATTCACTTTTGAGATGCTCTCAATAACGTTTCTAATAATTTTGAGTAAGTTTGTTATAGCAGCAACAAATGAATGAGGATATGTTGGAAATAATTAAAACATTGCACAACATATCCCAAATGTATAGCAATTCTTACATTTTCATGATGACTCAGTCAGAATAAACTAAATATTACCGGATAATAGCTTTTCTCTGCAAGTATTCCATAACGGCGAAAAATTGTCTTGACCATGCATCCTTGAATACATGTTCACTAGGCACAAAGAAATCCCAAAGAAACTATTTTCCAAGTCAAATATTTAGAGGAAACGCAGAAGAAAGAGTGCTAGAGAAGATTGTACTTGACCATGTAAAAAAAAAGCTAAGGAAAATCGTCAGATCTACTTAAGAATCTAATCTATGAATCAGAAAATCACGAATTAATTTGTTTATTTGTTTTCAGTAGAGTGGCCCATAGGACGATCCTGGCAGTTTACTTTACTTTAAGGGTTGCTTTTCTGGTCATATACTACAGCAGAACTCTACTCTCTACAGG
>NC_090728.1:34393176-34398176 GCF_036898095.1 Palaemon carinicauda
CTAAGTGCATGTGGGCGCAGCTTTGATTACGTCAATTTTTGGAGACGATGGTCGTGGTTTGACTTGACTAGAGGTATATAGTATAATGTATTACTTGATCTTTCTCACGTTTAGTAACTTCCAGCTGTCCTGTCATCCGTTTGTGCTGTATTTGGATGCTATAATAATACTAAAAAGATCATTATTATGGTTATTCAATATTTTAGTTTCTCAAAAGAAAAAAAAAGAAAAAAAAAAGAAATGGTGCATGCTTGCAAGCGCGCAGAGGATGCTAACTGGAAGCTTGCTCTAATTTGTTTTGCCACTTTAAAGCTGAGGAATATGCTGATCCCCTTGATCGTGATGACAGGAAGAACCGACTCCTATGAATTGAAGGAAGAACCTGTGCCAACCCTTTTTTACCTAGTGGTAAGCTACAAATTGAACAATTTGCCAAAAAACCTACATGATAAATTTCTTCCCTTCTACTATTTTCCTAAAATATTTTAACTTTTGGGACACCTAGATTATGAAAAGTAAATTGCACTAAACTATCAAATTAAAGTTCTCAGCCATTGTCTTTAAGAGAAAGTCATACCCCCCCCCAAAAAAATGGTAATAAAAAGTATTTGATATTTTTAAACTTTCATGGATTATGTTAAACATGATTCCAAATATTATGTCGGTGTGATATAATGAAATAAGAGAGCGCTGTGACGTTATACATAAAAAACTGTAAAAATATCCTACTGGCTTTATTACTTGTGATAGAGACACGAAATTTGTCATGGATGTACAGTTAGAATAAAAAAAACGCCGACACTCGGGGGAAATCTTTCGTCAGATGTCTCTAGTGTTCCCATGACAAAACAGACAAGGTGTTGCTCTTCTTACTACCTCTACGAAATGGGGGGAGCCTTCTCCAACCTTTGCGAACCAAAAAGACAGTATAAGGATGTCTTTGTTAGCAAAAGCATACAAAAGTTACAAATCGAGTTGCCATATTTCAATTCTTTATTATCATTAGACGTCTCAAATATCCACTGCAAATACAAAATACACACACACATTATATATATATACAGTATATATACACACACACACACACACACATATATATATATATATATATATATATATATATATATATATATATATATATATATATATGTGTGTGTGTGTGTGTGTGTGTAATACTAATTTTCGTGCCAGTTTCTCGGACCAGGGTTCGATTCCCCGGCCAACCAGAAGCTATTATCTCTTGAGTTGATTTCCCCCTGGTTCTCTGATCCCGAGGTATAGAGAGAATCCAGATATTAGGGGATTATAATATATGACTTATATAAATATGAAAAACACGTCTAAATGTGCAAAATTTATCATTATACATAGACTGTATATATATATATATATATATATATATATATATATATATATATACATGTATGTGTGTGTGTGTGTAGAAATCACAAAAGCTAACACGTGATGAGCATAAAATAGTCAAGTATTGTAGCCATAAAAAGAAAAATGAAAACACAAACTCAGTTCTCCTTTTGTGACTATAATATATATATATATATATATATATATATATATATATATATATATATATATACATACATATATTTACATATATATACATATACATACATACATATATATATATATATATATATATATATATATATATATATATATATATATATACATATATATATATATATATATATATCACCCACGAATGGCATTTAATACCGAATTCTATCTTGGGAATATATATCCAATTGGAATTCATTTTATGGTAACAGCTTCTGGCCGGGTGGTGATTCGAACCCCCACCTGTTCGGCTGGAAACCATGCCTGGGAAGACTCTACCGACTTGATAGCTCAGTCGGTAGAGTCTTCCCAGGCATGGTTTCCAGCCGAACAGGTGGGGGTTCCAATCTCAAGTCGGTAGAGTCTTCCCAGGGATGGTTTCCAGCCGAACAGGTGGGGGTTCGAATCTCCACCCAGTCAGAAGCTGTTACCATAAAAGGAATTCTAAGTGGATATACTGTATATTCCCAAGATAGAATTCGGTATTAAATTCCATTCGTGGGTGATATTTACATTGATTGAAATCACGTGTGCTTGTGATATATATATATATATATATATATATATATATATATATATATATATATATATATATATATATATATATATATATATGTATGTATATATAAATATATATCTATATATGTATATGTATATAAATATATACTGTATATACAATCTGATAACTTGAAGAAAATATCAGACAACTTGAGAACTAAGAAATCAGTGGTTTTTATAAAAAAACGAAGGAAAAATAGCATTTGGGTCTACATCTCCATAAGCATCAACATCCATGAAGAGTGCCCTAATTCCATAGGACTTAAATGCTAAACTAGTTAGTTTAGCCTCAGAAAAACAGGAATGAGGAAGATCTAGTTTCTTAATACTCTACTTAATGTCTGCTATGGTCAGCTATATCAAAACGTAATTATATGAAATCCCCTTTATTGTTTTATTCCCCCATAAATTAATTTATCATAGAAATTAGCAAAATATTAACAGTTAAGAAAATAATACCCAGCAAACACACACCCACACACATTATATATATATATATATATATATATATATATATATATATATATATATATATATATATATATATATATATATATATATATATATATATATATACACGTGTGCACGTGTGTGAAGGTACCCCGTTCCTACTCTTCCCGTAAGCTAACTTTCGTTTTCACGTCCCGATTGAGTACCAATCTTTTAGGGGCCCTGATGAAGGGCAACAAACTCTTTCCTCAGAGTATTCGTTTGGCCAGTTCCTCTCCTCATGCCGTTGCGCTTCTTGATCGAATTTCTTTTGACGAACATCTTGAAGGCGTTTCATGATAACGGAACCCAATTGAACCATTGATCCCTTTGCAATTAAAATACTGTATCCTTTTTATAATGACCGTAAGAGGTCTCGTGTCTCAAATTGCCTCTCCTGATGATGATGATTTAGATTGACCCGCCTATATACAAGGCGGACCACGGGTCCTTGTGTTGGCAGCCTGTAAGGGGAACGGAGCGTGGGTTGTATCTTTTAAAAGCTGTTACTTGTGTTGGATGACACGAACACTGATGACAGACAGATCATGATGAGTCTGACACAAAATGACGACCGAAGCTGGAGCCCGAAGTTCAAATCCGGGGGGCAGTAAACCAAAAATCTCCGATCCCAAACCCGTTCCTTCGTCGGTCCTAGAAAATTATTTTTCTTATAAGCACGTGCTAACAGGAAGACGTCCAATTGGAGTGTCTCTCCTTAGAAGTTCTTCCTTTTAGAGGAAAAAATTTACTTCAGATTGAAGAATTTTAGCTTTCTCTGGTCCTTCAATATTCTCTACTTCTGTGCAGTTTCCGCCTTATTCTGCACAATCTTTATTTTTGGATCTTCAACATTATGGACTTTACTTTCTCATTTTAAATCCGCACAATCGTACACTGATCAACAAATAATAACTAGTTCTCCTTTTCGGATACTTTATTTTTTCTCTCCCGTTCTCCTTCCTGTCTCCCTCTTCCTATATTATCTGTCCGAATCCTTTCAAACAAATCCATTAACAGTCTTGAAGATTCTTGTTTAGGTTTCATAACTGCCTTCCTGATTCCACTTGTCGTTGATTCCTTTCAGACGATGTATTTTGGTTTTCTTCCAAAGTCGCAGGCTTAATAATTCTCTTAAATTTCACCAAAGCAATTTCTGTATCACCCAAATCTTGTTTCCTTTTTAATGGCTTCAGAGGCAAGTCGGTGATAAAATCTTGCAAATTTGGGTTGATCAATAAACGATCAAAACCATCTTTTTACCTTTTCTAACATTCCTTCTCAAGACGAATGACAATTTGAATCCGATTTGGAAATGCACCGGTATACCATATTTCTCCTAACAGAGACTAAGAATCTTTTGAAGCTCTGATAGGAAAGCATTCAACTTACCTATTGATGAAGAAAAACAAAATGGAGTCGAACAACGAGTTGGGAGAATTTTTAAGACTATTTCAAATTTGGTCCTTCCATATACTCTACTTCTGTACAGTTTCCGCCTTATTCTGCACAATCTTTATTTTTGGATCTTCAACATTATGAGCTATACTTACTCATTTCAAATCCGCACAATCGTACACTGATCAACAAATAATAACTAGTTCTCCTTTTCGGATACTTTATTTCTTCTCTCCCGTTCTCCTTCCTGTCTCCCTCTTCCTCCTGTATTTTCTGTCGGAATCCTTTCAAATAAATCAGTTATTAGTCTTCAAGATTCTTGTTTTGCTTTTCATGACTACCTTCCTGATTCCACTTGTCGTTGATTCCTTTCTTCTTAGAAGAAAGAAGTCTTCAAAACAAGAATCTTGAAGACTTCTTCTTCTTCATGGAGAAAAAGAAGTCTTCAAAATTCTTGTTTTGCTTTTCATAACTGCCTTCCTGATTCCACTTGTCGTTGATCCCTTTCTTCTTAGAAGAAAGAAGTCTTCAAAGCAAGAATCTTGAAGACTTCTCCTTTCTCTTCATGAGGAAGAAGAAGTCTTCAAAACAAGAATCATGAAGACTTCTTCTTCCTCATGGAGAGAAAGGAGAAGTCTTCAAGATTCTTGTTTTGAAGACTTCTTTCTTCTAAGAAGAAAGGGATCAACGACAAGTGGAAACATGAAGGCAGTAATGGAAAGCAAAACAAGAATTTTCAAGACTTCTCCTTTCTCTCCATGAGGAAGAAGAAGTCTTCAAAACAAGAATCTTGAAGACTTCTTCTTTCTTATGGAGAGAAAGAAGTCTTCAAAATTCTTGTTTTGCTTCCCATTACTGCCTTCATGTGTCCACTTGTCGTTGATCCCTTTCTTCTTAGAAGAAAGAAGTCTTCAAAGCAAGAATCTTGAAGACTTCTCCTTTCTCTCCATGAGGAAGAAGAAGTCTTCAAAACAATAATC
>NC_090728.1:34413176-34418176 GCF_036898095.1 Palaemon carinicauda
TGTCCACCTTTACAGGATTCATTCATGAAAAAAAATGGTTTCCTCCTATGTTTCTGAAACAATACTGTATTCCTTTCTTGTCCACCCCCGAACTCTCTCTCTCTCTCTCTCTCTCTCTCTCTCTCTCTCTCTCTCTCTCTCTCTCTCTCTCTCTCGTTTAGAGTTGTAATTTCTCGTAAGATGGTAATCCACTAGATAATATAAACAAATTATAACCCTATCTTTTTACAAAACTTATTTCGGTATATTGAATTGTAGAAGGAATAGATATAGTCATTACTATGGAAAAAATTCATTTTTAGTGGACAAGTGTTTAGTATATTCTGACTTTTCTCATTTTATAATGTTTTGGGTATACTGTGAAACCTTTAGATATCTTTAAAGACCAGCTTACCAATATATTTTCCATTGGACCTATGAAGTAATTTGTTGATTTATCTTCTACCTCTCTTTACAACAATAAAATCTTTATTATCAAATCGACCACTATTGTCTAGAAAGGAAATTATTTATCATGTAAAATATTGGCAAAAAATAACGACCATAGGTTTTTCTCCATTGTAAACACAATACCTCAAAGACTTTCCATAAACATTGCCGAATATATTTCGAACCATAAAACAATACTTCTTTCTATAAACTTTCCACCTGATAGATTTCTAATGTACGAAAAAAGTGAGCTAAAAACTGTCGCGGTCAACCTCAGGCAGTAGCGTCGTTCGTCGGTCAGGAAGAAGGTTATTTTCAGTTAATGAAATGTGCATCTCGGAGCCTCTGAACGCCACTACAAAACCACAAAGACGATGCTCCGTCTCACTGGCGGCCTTGCCGGAGCTGGAGCTGGCCTTTCATGGGGCTTGGCTCTCATGGGGCTGGACTTTCGTAGGGCTTTCATGGCTACTCCGGACGCTGCTCACTGGCAGGGTCTTTAAAGGAGGGGTCTTTAAAGGAGGGGTCTTTGGTGATTAAAAGTCTTCGGGTAATTACAATTATAGTCGGACGTTTTAGGTTTCTTAAACATGCGAGGAATCTTGAATCACCTAATAGAGTGAGTACATTTTAAGGTGATTAGGTCTCATTAGTAATGAATACCGTTACACGTAAGTACTGTACATCCGCTTTCTAAAATAATCTTTAGACTCTTGTTAAATGGCGTATATATATATATATATATATATATATATATATATATATATATATATATACATATATATATATATATATATATATATATATGTAATATATATGTATATGTATATATGTGTGTGTACATAGGCTATATATATACATATATATATATATATATATATATATATATATATATATATATATATATACATATATATATATATGTATGTATGTATGTATATATATATATATATATATATATATATATATATATATATATATCCTTAATCTACTTGATTATAAAAACAAATTCAGCATTATTGGAGATTAAGAGAATAGAATAGTTTGAAAGGCATGTAGCCTACAGATGCAGATAGTATCTTTTAGATAAGTAGACAGGAAAAAACAAGGAGTCAGAGTAAAACTGATGAAATGTACGTTGTGAATCAAAGTAAGAGTTTTCAGAAGGCACAGGGTTGCACTTGGGTGAAGTAACTGGCATAGGAAAAAATATTGAACAGATAAAGAAGAATGACAGGTGGCATTGGGAGATATTATCTAACGAAAATTTAGTTCAATGCTGACACGGTGAGAATTGTATGTAGAAAATAAATGAAAATGAGGTTAAATGGTAAATCTTGAGTAGATTTAACAGCATAGATTAGTTACAAACGTCAACACAAATGTGTTTGTTAAGTCGTAATCGTCAAGAAGGATTATGAGTGAATGGATGAGATGTTAGTAGGAAAAAATTTGGGAGGAGCAATTGGTGAATGTAAGAATTATAAGTATATGGTATTATTTTCACTAATTTGATATGCTTATGGTAAGCATTTGTTTGAAAAAGTAAGGCTAAAAGAACATATAAAGAATTAGTAATGAATTTAAAAAAAGGAAGAGAATGCGAATCAGGTTTTTAAAACAAATACATGCTGTATGTGATATATATAGAAATAATAGAATGCCGAGTGGCAGAGAAAGTTTGTATACAAATAAAATTAGAAGCTATTGATACAATTATGAATTGTTTTTATGGGGACTATAGGACGGGGTAATAAAACAAAGAAAATGGGAATTGGGAGAGGAGGGATAAAAGTGGCCCAATGGCACAGGTGTCTGATTGCTTGATGTAAAGGGTAATGGAAGAATAAATGAAAGACTAAATGTGACTAAATGAAGTTTGCATGGACACTGTGAGAGATATGAAAGAGAAAAAGTGTCTATGGGATAAAGATACAGAATGCATTGACGGATTATTCTAATGAAGAATGATGCAGACAATGATTAGATGTAGGGTGCAAATAGTTGCGACTAAGCCCCTAAAAGGTTTAAGGTTTAAAGGCACTTATGAATGGCAAAGGCAAGGGACAGTGACATTGCCCTGTCAGTCAGGACAATGCCCTAGAGGCTGACTATATATACATAGGATCAGCGCCCAAGTCCCCTCTCTACCCAAACTAGTACCAAGGATGGTAGGTCAATGGTTGCTGATGACTCAGCTGATAAACCTATAGGCTTCCCAAAACCCCTCTCCTTAACTCATGACCAAAGGAAATAATGGGTTTGAGCGGGACGTTATCACTTACCCACCACTACCCTAAGATGGGAAATATTATTATTTCTTGAAAAAGAGCCAGAAAGGTTTAGGAATTCATTAGGATAGACACTATGATAAGAATTGAATATAGGTTAAGTAAAGGGTAAAAAGAGGGTGGATAGCTGAAGTTCCGTTGTAAGGGAAGGGGATAGGGATTTTGGGGGAGGGGATTGGTCTTGGGTATAGGGTGATAGAAATAAGAATTAGATTATGTTAGGGGATAGGAAGATAATCTTTAGTTAAGGGAAAGTGAGTGGTTTGATTAGTTGGGGGAGTGAAAAAGGAGATAAAGGGGCGAAAGTAGATTGATAGAATGGAAAGAATGTGGGAAAATATGTAAAAAAAGAGACGAAGATACTAAATGGATATTTGCCCATAAATCCATTGAAAATAAAAGTGCAGCAATGTATTTAAAGTAAAAGGAAGGGTGCGGTGGAAGATAAATGGAAACTACAGTAGGATAGAGTAATAAAGACTAATAGAAGATTGGAAGAAAACTAAAATGTAATTGGAATAGAAAGAAAAGTGCGAATGGATAAAGACAAAGCAAATTTGGAAGGATGATAAATGAATGAAAAATGGTCAAGGAAGGAGGCGTGAAGAGATTAAAAGAAAGATTGAAAGGAGATAGAAAAAGAGATAGAAAATACTGTCTGAATCTAGTCAACAGACGATTTAAAGAAAATATATGTATATGTAAGTTCCTTTGTGGTTGTCTTTCTATTGTTGTTTCCCTATCTTCTGCTGGGCCTACCTCTGCTTATGGTAAAATTATCTTCTCCATAAATATTACTTATTTAAAGGTTTAAAGGTCGTTCTTGAATGGAAGAGGCAAGGGACAGTGTGGTAATGGCCTAGAGACAAAACAATACCCTAGAGGCTAACCACATACACATATGATCAGGGCTCAAGCTCCCTCTCTACCTAAGCTAGGACTAGGAAGGGTCAGGCAGCAGGCAATTGCTGCTAAAGACTCAGTAGGTAGACCTATAGGCTTCCCCAAACACCCCAATCTTAGCTCACAAGGAGGGTGAGGTTGCAAAGACTACACGAAACTATCGAGTTTGAGGGGGACTCGTTCTCCCGTCCAGCAGATCACCATACAGTGACGTTTCTCATAGGCTACCACAAGCCTTTGAGATTGTTGAGGGTTAGTGATCAGCACTTCTTCGGTTTTGATGAGCATGACCATATTCCATGTATTCTACCATGACGTAAGCCGACTGTGGTGATTTTTAGGCAATGTTGAGAAAATGAGTAAGCTATCGGCCTCATCCCGAAAAAAACAAACAAAAAAAAACTAGCCAATGAAAAAAAGGTTTACGTCTTCTGAAGCTACTCCATTTTCATAAGTCTGATAACGATATTAATAACATTGAAACTGTTAACGGTAAATGTTTATGCTTGGGTGTTAAACACACAGGCACACACATACATAAATATTAACACACGCACACACACACACGCATACACGTACACACACACACACTTATATATATATATATATATATATATATATATATATGTGTGTGTGTGTGTGTGCGTGTGTGTGTGTGTAATTGTGTGTAAGTGTTTTTGTATGTGTGTTTAAACTTGAATTCCTGAAGAGAAAATAACTGTTAATAGACAACGAAAATACAAGATAGTTGTAAGTGCGTTCAACATTATGACTCTCTGGATGAAGTTCGGGATCACAGGATTATTTTAACCACCACAGCCATAATGTCATCTGCCACCTTGTTATTCATTACTAAAATGTTTTAGGGGAGAGAACTGATTTCCCTTTTAACCAGTTGGTATTTGAACTCTTATTATGAACAGAATACAATTTGCACACTGGTATCTGATATTGCGTACACACACACACACTTGTATGTCTTCTCTGATATCTTGTATTACATATACACACATCTGCGTAATGTCTCTACCAGAGAGACTAATAACAAGGATTAAACGCCAAGATGTTATGTTTTCGTAGTTGCCAAGCGTTTTGGTCTTTGTTTTTTCTATAATGGTTTAATTTTCAGTCAGGAAATGAGCAAGCTCCCCAAGAGACGGGTTCTGATTAGGGGTAGAAAAGAAGGAAGCGTTTTTGGATCGTGTTTTTGCGTCTTTTTTGCAGACATTATTACTTGATAGTGTTCTCCAATGCTTCTTGTGCGTATGTAAATACTTTTAACCAATTCTTATTGTGTTTTAGCTTGAAAAAATGTAAATAATTAATACCCCTCACACGTTGATGTCACATTTTTCAAACTGAAATTACTCTTTCTGA
>NC_090728.1:34423176-34425676 GCF_036898095.1 Palaemon carinicauda
AGCACTAAAGTCGAGGCCAACCATACAAACTTTATGACCAAAATCAAAGTATTTTCGTACACCACCTGAGATTGTAAGGAGAGCATCACAAGCAACAAGGCCGTTATAGAAGCTAAACTGTAAACTATAGAGTAGATGAATAATTACACCATATGCATTCAGAGTTTTTGCCAACAGACGTTAAATTTTTTAGATAAATTTATGAGTTATAGAAATATGGTTGTAGTCAGGAGGTCTAGAATTACCATAGACAATTACCAAATAGAGTAACATTACCAATTTTCTGATAGGTGAAAAATAATATTGCCTAGATAACTTTACAAAAATAAAAGACATCTTGGGTTTTCAGAAATTCGCTCTCTACAAAAATATGAGAATTATACTACTTGAGTTTACAACTCTATTAGCACCAAGGTAAAGTCGAATTTTTTTTTTTTTTTATACAGCAGGACAGAAAAGCAAAATTAGTCAGTTAGAGCTTCTCACTGCTCTGCTTATAGACAGACATTGACATAAATCTACTAAATCTACACTGAAGAATTCATATTTGAGGATAGAAAACCATTTATTTTCCCAAGTTTTATCTGTTTTCAGTGGAACATAAACAGCTCATTCTTGTCATAATAGAATATCATACCATCTACAGGCATGTGTAAGGTATCTAATATTGCAAGACTATTTATCAGAACATATAAAATTACACTGGGGGGGGGGGTCTTAAGTACACTGGGCTAGGATTAAGTTCAATATCTTACACCATAAAAGATTTAAAGAAAATGAAAAAATAATATATATATATATGGATATATATATATATATATATATATATATATATATATATATATATATATATATATCTACATATATATGTCTATATGGATGTATATATATATATATATATATATATATATATATATATATATATGTATATATACATACATTATATATATACATACATGTATATATATACATACATGTAATATATATATATATATATATATATATATATATATATATATATATATATATATATTTAAAAGGAAACTTAATACTAATGATAATAATAACACCATGAGCATAACTATATGGAGGTTAAGATAATGATCACCCATACACTAAATCAAAAGAAAGAACACACAGATAAAACTAGTTAAGATGGCAGAGCTAACGACCCATACAAGCTTAAAAAGTGCTCTCCAAGCTAAGCACTTCGCCTGAAGAAAGGTTAGTAATAGCAGCTTTGAAAATAAAGTTCAGAGCTAAAGATATACGCAAAGAAAAAAAAACTCGATTAGCCATCAGACATTGCTTTCCTATTACGAGAAAAGGGGAGACCAAATAAACAGAAATGTTTGCTTGACTAACTCAAGATAGCGGAAAGCCACAGTGAAGAGGCTATGGTGATATCCAAATGATAGAAGCTAAAAGCCCTGAACCATATTCAGTATATAAAGTACTGAGATTTTCTGGAAGTTTTCCTTCTTATGCAAAGCAAATAAACCTATATAACCTATTTAAAGGTTTAAAAGCCTCAAATGAATGGCAAAGCCAAGGGACAGTGGCATTGCCCTATTAAGCAGGATAATGCCCTAGAGACTGACTATATATACATATGATCAGCACCTAAGTCCCACTCTCCATCAAAGCTAGGGCCAAGGAGGGCCAGGCAATGGCTGCTGATGACTCAGCAGATAGACCTAGAGGCTCCCCAAAACCCCCCATCCTTTGCTCATAAGGATGGTGAGGTTGCAACGACCAAAGAAACTAACGACTTGGAGTGGGACTCGAACTCTAGTCTGGCGTTCACCAGTCAGGGACGTTACCACATCGGCCACGACAACCAATTGGGTACTATGAGGCTGGTCACTGATCTAAAGCAGATAAGTATACTTCAATCAAGTGACTAGATCAAATTTTGAATGTCTGAAAAAAAAAGCTTGGAACCAGGTTAACAAGTGGTATTGAGATCTGGTGACCAGATTTTTTTGTGGGGAAACGCTGATGATCATAGTTTTACTTTAGACTACATTCGTACAATTAAAACCAACAATAATACCACAAAACTTCTATGCTTACTGCAACAGATTATGTATGGCTATTCTAACTTCCTGTATAGATTTGCACTCGTCCTTGTTTTGTTTCTACTATGGCCTCATTAACAGCACAATCCTTTCAGTAGCGATGATTTATTGAAAAGGCTTTGTTCACTTATATGCTGCATCCAATTGGGGAGTGATTCAGTTGTTAAGGGAAAGAGAGGCTCAAGCTTGAATTTTAATTGTATTAATTTATATGAGACTGTTCCTTCCAGCATCTTCACCTCTCTGTTTGATTAATAAATGTAATATAAATTCAAGCTTTACACGCTCTTACTGAACCGTCTCATTAGAACCAATGCATTTTAAATGTAAGCATCAGTTCTACCCTGCTAGTACATGCCGAATCACGCCTTGTAGATGCAGGCTTAATATTACACTCTAAGGACAATTCTCAAGCTACA
>NC_090728.1:34428176-34438176 GCF_036898095.1 Palaemon carinicauda
AAAAGAAAATAACTGAATTTATATTTGCCGTATTTTTTTCATAGCTTACCTTTGAAATATTCACATTTCTTTATACGCAAATGTTATTGAAAGGGGATACAACACTAAAATGAATAAGTAGTCAAGAGGGTTACTTCCATTAGCACTGTTGCATACAAAACGGGAATTAAAAAATTCCATTCAATTCAAATTAAAGCTATATCACTTAGCATCTTTTTGCCTACATGATAATCTCTTTCATAACACTACATGCCTCTCCCTCCTTCATATTCTTACTAGGCAAAAAATGAAAAATTAAAAGTTTAATCTTTCGGTATCTATTGCTTGTGATCGATCATCAGAAGTTAACCCCCTTCCTCTCTCATGCTCTTACTGGACAAAATTAAAAAAGCAATAGAAAAGATTAATCTTTCGGTACATGATTTTGTGATTAACATATCTCATAGGTGAATTAGGGAGAGCTAGGGCAGTTGAAGCACGAATAGTATTAAAATACGAGGAGGTTTTCTCAAAGACCACACATTTGTAAGTCAAAAAATATGATGAGTTGTGTGTGGCAGGAGAAAACGTAGGGGTAGTAAATATATCTATATGAGAAACAGGACAGAAGTCGTGAAAAAGTGTTTCTGGGAGCGTATACAGATGTTTGGCAAATGGATTTCGGATGAAGTTATGCCAAATGATAAGTATTAGGTCCTATGATATTAGAGGATAAACACATTAATGAGTTAGTGGGAGAAGTGGTGAACAAAATAGTGGATGATTGTATACTATCAGATTGCAGGTAGTAGGTTGGCCAAGGCACCAGCCACCCGTTGAGATATTACTGCTAGAGAGTTATTGGTTTCTTTGATTGGCCAGATAGTACTACACTGGATCCCTTTCTGGTTACGGATAATTTTTCTTTTGCCTATACATACGCCTAATAGTCTGGCCTATTCTCTACACATTCTATTTTTGCTCAAACATTTGACAACACTAAGATAACCAAGAAAAAATCTTCTTTACTCAAGGGGTTAACTACTGCACTGTAATTGCTCAGTAGGTATTTTCCACTTGGAAAGGGTAAAAGACACTTTTTTTTTTTTGACGTAAAGGATCAAGCATTTGTTATAGATTTACAATTTACCTTTTGGATCGATGCATGAGCGAGAGGAAACGACTTCCTTCGGCCCAGTTCGTTATCGATGAGATCCAAGTCCATCAATTCCTGAGTAAACTGTACAGGACTTGCACGAGATTGTTTTGGTTGTTTTTCATAGATCCTGCAGAAATAATGAACAACAAACTTAAGAGCAACACCTTCGATTTTTAATGAAATATTTCCTGATTCCCTTAATCATGTATGTCATAAAGATTTATTTTAAGTATAAGACAACAAATCATATAAAAAAAACTACAAATCAAGTCAAACCTGCAAGGAACTGAAGCATAGGCTTTATTCTTGATTGCCATCAGAGCCTGGGTTGAAGGCTGAGTGGCTGCCTCTGTTTCTTTTAGCCTTTCCTCCCTCTCCTTCTGGGAGGCTTCCAGTCTCTGTTGCCACACTACGTTCAGTCGAGGTTTATATTTCAGCTTCTGGTTTTTCCCTAATAGCTGTAAGGTCAAGATTTTTGTGTTCAATAGCTTATGTATCGTTTTACATGAAGTATCAAGAAAAATCCTTGTCGACTGGAACATACCTGCACTCATACATTTATATATATATATATATATATATATATATATATATATATATATATATATATATATATATATATGTATATATATATATATATATATATATATATATATATATATATATATATATATATATATACACACATATATATATATATATATATATATATATATAAATATATATATACATATATATATATATATATATATATATATATATATATATATATATATATATATATATATATATAAAGATATCCATTTTCCTATGGCGGGTGCATTGGTGAATCTATTGCCTATGAAAATTAGAACAAAATTTACAGCAAAAACTTTCTGCAATAATTAAATCCCTAGTTCTCATTTCAACTCATCTTTAAGATTAAAGTTTAATGATGTTCTCATCACAATAGCTGCTGGGTTATTAATTATATTTTGACGATAGGTTTTGTAAAAAAATGTAAGTTTTATTAACAAAAGCATCGGCATATATTGAAAGAAATAAAAAACAATAACAGAAATTCCCTGGTATAAGAAAATATTATTTTAATCTGGTGAGTATTAGATCTTATTAATACATGAGCCTTCCATCTAAGAGAATATAGAGTCTCCCTGAATTAACATCAATAATGTTCACTTGATAATATGTTTACAGCAAATGTCCACTAGTCCTTTCTCAATCGAATATGAAATTAATTTCTTGTGCTCTCTCCGCATTTCGGTTATGTCCTTCTACAGTAACTAAAGTTTTTTACTCTCTTTCAACAGCACTATCTGCTCAAGAGAAAAGTTAATCATATGCAATGGTGAATAAAAGGAACGGAACTTTTTTTAATTCATCAGTGAGAGCAACGCAAATCAAATTACGATATCTTAGCATGTCGAGGGTCCAACTTGTTTGGAAATACTTTATAAGAGATTAAACCGAAATTGAAAGGTATAATATTCATGCTATGCAAAAAAAGACATATTCATTATTAAATAAAAAAAATATATGAATAATCATTCATAATTACCATTGGAGGGTTGCAGTGTGGTTCCAACATCATCTCTATATCTTCAGCCAACTCATCTTCAAATCCTTCAATCCCTAATCTGGTTTCAGCTTCTCCTTCTTCCTCTTCTTTTTCAACTTCTGTTTCTTCTTCTGCACCTTCTTTTTCCACTGCTTCTTTTTCCTTTCCCTCTTCTTTTTCCTCTTGTTCTTCTGATTCTTCTTTTCCCTCTTCTTTTTCCTCTTGTTCTTCTGCTTCTTCTTTTCCATCTTCTTTTGTCGGGTCATCAATCATGGACTGAAATATTTGAAAGCCAGGTCTTGGTATGTAATACGTTTTTATTGCGTAGAATAGAAATTTAAAACTCCTACCGAAAAGCAATCTTTTCACCTGATAATATGGTACTGGAATATTAAACAAAGATAAAAAAAACTCTTATAGAGACAATTAATATTTTAAATTGTGCATTCATAATTCTAACAATAAAACTCAATATAGATATATATATATATATATATATATATATATATATATATATATATATATATATATATATATATATATACACTCGTGCGTAATTTCTATCTATTTCACATTGAAGAGTAAATTTAAACTTCTGCATCCATTACCTTATTCGAGAATGTACTCTGAAAATAAAAAGGAAAAATATTTTTCTTCAAATTCTCCTTTCCTAATGCAATTATGGATATCCTTCATTGAAAACGAAGGATCTTCAATCATTAAACTTCTTCCAAACTTATTCCATGCCTACTGCATTCACTTTTTACTCCTGTAAGCCTGAGATTTTAAACAAAGCCAATTCTTCCTCTGTTAGCCTTCTTAATATTCACGCCGCCATGCGTAACCACAATTTTTCGTTCTCTCTCTCTCTCTCTCTCTCTCTCTCTCTCTCTCTCTCTCTCTCTCCCTGAGCCTCTTTACTTCCCATCGACAGTCCACCAAGCTACAAAAATGTACCAGCTTTCATGGAGTTTAAAAAAAATAGTACGTGGGCTGTCAACCTCACCTTTAGATATTTTCTCAGAAAATATTGTACCCTTCACGAGCCCTTATTTCTCTGGGAATAACGTGTATATATATAAATGTATATGTACATATAAATACACGCCCACGCGTATATATATGTCTATATATACTGCATAATATATATATATATATATATATATATATATATATATATATATATATATATATGTATATACTATATAACACGCACGTATATATATATGTATATATATAAATATATATATATATATATATATATATATATATATATACACTGTATAATATATATATATATATACTGTATAACATATATACATATATATATATATATATTAGTATAATATATATTTATATATATATATATATATATATATATATATATATATATATATATATATATATATATATATATATATATATATATATATCTGTGGGTGTGTGTATGTGTGTACCTGCGCGTGTTTATGGGTGTTCAAATGCACTGGTTATAAAAAGTCATTCTCTTATAATGTTCTGATGCTTACTTTTGAAAATTTTTCATTAGGTCTAATAGTGACATCGTCTTGATCAGGAACAATACTGGGATTCTGTCACAGAAATCGTTGAAATGAAATAGAAAATCTCCATCTAAACTTTAATCAACAGATTTCTGAAGAAAGTAATTGCTTCTTTTCATACCCATTTAGACGGTTCAAAGAAAGATCATTTGTCGACACATAAGCCTCCGAATTTCATGATCTTTTGCTGACTGCAACCTAATATATTCAGCTATTAAAATTCAGCACATTTCTTGAGAATAATTGCAAAGTTAGATAACATCTGTTTGATACAGAGGAGATCAGCTTATGGAGGTTGTTACTGTTCTTAAAATATAATATTTTAACTTTTAACTATTCATTATTTCTCATATTTTCTATCTATTTTCTTATTTTCTTTCCTAACTGGAGCAATGATAATAATAATAGTAATAATAATAATAATAATAATAATAATAATAATAATAATAATAATAATAATAATAATAATAAAGTTTACTTCTCACCTCGTTCACCTGGTCTGTTTCAGGACATGACTCAACTTTCGTTTCTTCTTCACTCACAGTATCATTTTCAGTCTTCAACTCACCCTCCTGGTCGGCCTCCTGTTCTATTTCTGTGAAATCTTCCTCTTTGTCATTGTTTACCTAAAGGGTAAGTAAAACATTCTCATTTAATTCTTGTAAATATCTTATTATTGCGAATGAAAACTAAGATGAATTTCAATCCTTTCGTAAGCAGAAATGTTGTCATTATTACATAAAACAAATATAGAAAAAACATGATGACCTTACCAAAATAGAAATGTTTTTTGATCCCCCGTCTTTGGGCAAAATTTCCTGAAATGGAAAGCTTTCTTAATTAGGAGTAATCATTGCCCACCACCCACCCCTCTCCTCTCTCTCATTAGCTTAATAGTTAATAGAAGCTAAACTATATAATGATTTCATGGATAATGAATTAATTTTATTCTTAATGATCACAAAATAACACTTATAATGTGAAATATATCTTTCTGTAATTGCCTGCTTTGTTTGAGCAGGCAATTACAAATGGTACTCTTGCAAGTAGGAAACCTAAATCACCGAACTATGCTACATCTCACCATGCCAATTCATCTTTTGAAATGTCACTTTAGTCTTGCTACAAATTAGTATGAAGCTTCTTCCTATATACATCTTTGGTCATCTCACATCTTTTAAAAGAGTTTTATGTTTAAACTGAAATAGTTCAAAGCATCATCCGATTGCATGCTAGACTAGCCTTGGAGACATTTACGTGTCAGCGATGGATTTGGACAAATATTTAACACATGTCAAGGTTAACCTTGGCTCTCTGCAAATGTTTTCAAACTTTATATAAACATGTCCATATAATCATTCAGTCTCGTCTCAGTACTGTTTAAGCCATCTAGGTAAAATCAAAATAAGAGAATAACTCAATTTGGGAAATGTCGTTAATTTATATTAACATATTTGTGAAAGTTGGTTCAAAGCGATAGAGAACAATTGCTTTATAGTGCACAAACATTTCATAAAAAACAAACAAATAATTCTTGTTTATTTTTGATTTATACTAATTTAAGGTTTCAGATACATCTCTACTGAACAGTCACTGGAAAAATTCGAATTACTAAAAATAGACTCTTTCGATTAGATATTTAGCAATGATTAAAGATTAAAAATTTAAAAAAAAATTCTTATATTCATCAGTGACCTTAATAACGTTCTTAAATCGGTCAGTTATTTAGATATATATTTATATAGCAATTGGCTCAAACATTAAAGTGATGATTAAGATATAAAATAAAAAACCTTCGGAAATTGCAAATTTGATACCATTGCAATATTTTCTGTAAATTTCACAAGCTAAATGGACAGTCATATGTATATATATATATATATATATATATATATATATATATATATATATATATATATATTTATATATATATATATATATATATATATATATATATATATATATCCCAATAAATAGACGGATACATGCACACGCTGTATATACAGTTTATATATAAATATATATACATATATACACACACACACACATATATATATATATATATATATATATACTTATCATACCTATCTATCTATCTATTTATCTAAATACATATATATATATATATATATATATATATATTTATATATATATCACAATTGTTTTTAGAAGATTCTATCATGCAAAGATGGACATTACATAGCACTAAGATTCTAATTATGTAAAGAAACTTCTGGAAAGTCCCAAAAACTTTTAATAAAACTATAGATACTAGAACATGAAGGATACATGCTACTTTTATAGAAAAATCGAATCTGCACGCCATATTTTTTTTCTAAATATTATTACAATTTTCCTTCTACATCATTTCAGAATGACAAAATTTAGCTTTGCTTCCGAGTTGAAGAATTTAAAACTCGTTAAATACAAAATGATAAACTTATATAGATTCATATTATTACCAAAATCAATTAAGACAATAATGTTTTAACAATTATACAAGTACATGAGGGTAAAGAGATAAAATATGACTCTGTCTAATGACGCAGATATCTACCCAATATTCAATTAGCAGAATATAACTTTAACTCTACAAGACTAAATCTTCCTTTTTTACTGATGCCTAATTTATTAAAGTTCTCTATATTATAACACTCTCCAAACACATAATAAAACAGACTAAGCAGTTTTAACTTTACACCTAATATCCTAATTTAATTAACTGCTCTTTCAAGCTTTAATTACACTTAATTAAACATGGTTATAAATAATGTTATCGTCTAATTGAGGTTGATAATGATTATCATCACAACAATACATCAAACAACACAGAGGTCCGTACTTGCATCGACGATCTTGATATTTATAGCAAGGGATCGATCGCTTTAAATAGTACAAAAAAAAAAAAGTATCAAAACTAATTGAAAGTTAAAAGAAAGATGTTTATTCCGCAAATTACGTGATAGTGATGAAGTGTGCCGATACTCTTGAATTAGCTTAAAGTAATATGCTTCGTATTGATGTCTAAATTAGTTATGACATTTGTATCGATGCAGTTTCTCTCTCTCTCTCTCTCTCTCTCTCTCTCTCTCTCTCTCTCTCTCTCTCTCTCTCTCTCTCTCTCTCTCATCAGTTTATAAGTAATAGGTTACCACTAAAAGAACAAAGATTTTTTTAAAACAATAACATGGGGAAAATTCTTTAGGAATAAAGAGTACGAAAATATTTGAAGCGAATACTATACTAATGCAAATAAAATATTCAAAGGATAAAGAATCAGTCTAGATTCTAGAACACAACAAGACTTGTTTTTCCTAAACAAAACCGAAGGAAATCTATTTTTTTTTACCAAAATATGGAGTTTTGCTATGAGGTTATTCATGAGATATAAAAACTCAAATCATTAAATGAAGATGGATTAGGGTTTAAATAAATAGATTATATTAAAATGACATTTAAATCGTCAGTCTATTCCTCGATAACACCGATAAAAATGTCTAAAACTAAAACTGTTAGATGGCAGCTCTCTCTCTCTCTCTCTCTCTCTCTCTCTCTCTCTCTCTCTCTCTCTCTCTCTCTCTCTCTCTCTCTCTCTCTCTCTCTAAACTACATATTTAGATAGACAATGATAACAAACTCTGAAAAATATGATATTCTTTTAATAACCTTAAAGCTCTTAGGTTCAGTGCTTTAGTCCACCTGTATTATGCTCTTTCTAATTTTAGACAAAAGAATAAGGGAATTATATTCGTTGGACATTAATTAATTGTCAGGTTAACCAAAATGAAAGTTCTTGCGAATTTCCCGAGAACCACCTTCAATGATAAATGCAAATGTTCTGATATCTTTTGAGTTAAGGAAATTAAAAGATAATTTCATGTCAATTTAGGGAAAATTACAGCAGTCTGAACTTATTGTACATAGAAGATAACAAAAAATCGACAGAAAGGTTGCTGCACCCACTACATGAGCTATAGACATATAACCTTGAAGAACACAGCTCTGACAGTGATAATACTAAGAGCCCATACCAAGTTATTATCAGGAGACTACTTGGTAAAATGAAACCTTTAATTTTGAAAAAAAAAAAAAAAAGTATTTACTTTGAAAACTATGTCATGGTTTCAAACTCTTGCACTAGTTTGAGATTATTAAAAAATATAGATGTTTTAATTTTAAGAAGCACCTCATTCATGAATGCTCAGAAACTGTATCTATATCACTGCCTGGGAGTATTTACTTTTGAAAACTATGTCCCGATCTTAAGTCATTGCACTAGTTTGAAATTATTTAAAAATATAAATGTTCTAATTTGAATAAACACCGCATTCAATAATGTTTAGAAAATGTATTTATACCACAGCCTGGAATGTCAGATCTCTGTGATGCTACATGATCAGTTTGATATGCTCTGAAATGATTAGTATGTTTGTTTCTCTGAAATATTAAGCGCTTAGGTGAACAATTGACAGTAAAGGAGGTGTCTGACATGACTAAAGAGCCTGTCATTTATACAGCTGTTAGGATCTTACGCATAAGGATGCAAGCACAATGCCACATAATATAACTATTTCTCTTTTGATTGCATGACTAAAGAGTTGCTAAAAAGCTTGTTTGGTCCTCTGCTGTATAAAGGTATCGTATGGTTTAAATAAAAAGAACAATGCTCTAGAGCTGCAGATGTTGAATAAATAGCACTACTGAACAATATATTTCCACCAAAGCATTTGGGTTAAGCCATTTACCTACATCACGAATATAGGATGCTGGTTAAACATATTACGTACTCTTTACTCTGCTACTGAGTATAAATCTGATTAAGGTGCATTTTGTGTTAACTTAGCCAGATGACATATTTCCGACAGAATTTTCTTACCTGAAATTTCAGCCGCCTACACTACATGGTTGTGAACTTGTGATTAGTAGAGGATTTGGCAATTCGTTTATTTGAAGTAATAATACGAACACGGCACTTCCAATAAACATATTTACTACTTTCACTAGTCTTATGACTATTGTAAACTAACTCCCTACTACCTTTTCTCTGATTCTACAAATTCAATAAGCCCAGTGCCTCTGGGTATAAACAGCTTAAATATTTCCAGAGTAAGAGAGGTGTTTTCAGATAAGGTGAAGCAAAGAATTCTATTTAAAAAAAAAGAAAAAAAAAAAAAAAAAAAAAAACGTCAGCAATTACAGTAAACGACCATTACAGCAGCCGAAATTTGAACAAGACTTCATCCTAAAGGTCTTCAGTAGGTTTTATTCTTCATGTTTTTGAATCTACTGGAATATGCGTAATTTACCGAGAAAGTATTTAAGAGGTCCTTTCAATGAATATTATATTTTCTGCATTAAGAATTTAATCGTTCAAAGGTATTTATAAATAACAAATAAAGAATTACTCATTTCTATTATTGTTATTTTATATTCAGATTCATCAGGTAGTACAGTAAATAGTAAATTTCTAGTTTTATTGCAAAAAATTAGTTGTGTTCCATATTATAGCAAACAACTATTTATACTCAGCAGCTTAGTAAATAGTATGTAGTTATTTCTTTTCATTGTTAACAAGTTTTCTCAGTAAAAATCATATCAGGAAGAAACTAGAAGTATCATGATTACATATAATTTAAATAAAAACAATACCACTTTGTTCCATTGAATCATAAGACAACTTGAGCATTGTTAGCTATTAAAGCAAAAACTAAAAGAAGTTCTTCCCTGATTGATTCAATCTTTTAT
>NC_090728.1:34448176-34473176 GCF_036898095.1 Palaemon carinicauda
TATCACCACCTTCACATTCATAAGTATCTTGAACCCTTGACCTCCTGATAGGGTATTATTGGGTATTATCCGGTACCAAAATGGAAGAAATGGGCCTTTGTCATAAGGCTTCAAGCCCATGGGCGCCACACCTGCACATCATACTGAAGGAGGAAATCTCAACTATGGATTTGGTACAAACCTATCTGTTTAAGAGACAATTGATTGTATCATGAACAGGCTGTAGAGAGATGATCCTACTCCCAACCTAGACATTCCAAAGGAAACCTTTGCACAAATAATTATTCTTTCACCATCAAAATGGGGAACCAAGCATGTAGTATAGTCCTCTCTGATATCTTTTACATGAGTATTGTAGAGTGGAGAGTATGCATTCGAACTATGTCTTCACCCAAGTACAATAGATACATACACAAATGATCCCTTTTAGGGTAAAAATTGGAAATTTAAAAGAAAGGCAATGCATCTGGTGCAGTGATCACCCTCAATAATAATGCAGTCGATATAGTGATCTCACTGAATAATAATAATAATAATAATAATAATAATAATAAT
The DNA here is from genome assembly GCF_036898095.1 of Palaemon carinicauda. Taxonomy (NCBI): domain Eukaryota; kingdom Metazoa; phylum Arthropoda; class Malacostraca; order Decapoda; family Palaemonidae; genus Palaemon; species Palaemon carinicauda. The sequence goes on from NC_090728.1 coordinate 34,448,732, forward strand.
AATGATACTACTACTACTACTACTACTACTACTACTACTACTACTTATGATAATAATAATAATAACAAAAAAAAAATTTCAAAAATTGTAATAGACACGTCCCTCGTGTAAAGTAATGAAACACTTTAGTTATTAATGACAAGAAGTGAGGCAGCAACACGTCATATGCTTTTCGTTATTTCATTCTTGAAGTCAAAACTATTCCTTATCCTCTGGACATTGCAAGTCCCTGAGGAGGAGGGTGGGTATGTACGAGTATAGTGTATGAACATCAGGTGAGTATAGAAATAACAAATATTATCATTAAAATTCCTTTTATGTCTATGAAACTCATCTGATATTCATATTGCTAACTCCCAAACTTAGATGGTGGGATACCAGTGAAGGAAAGAGATAGGTCATGTATAGAGTCAAAATAGTACAATATAGAATTATCCGAATTCCAAAATAAGCTGATCTGTATTAAGGATAACAAACTATCTCAAAATCAGTTTGAAATAGGGGACTCCAGATTGGTTTTGTAATGATATTTGAAATACGGGACACAGGATTGTCTTTGAAAGATATTTTATCTCTAGTAATCTCTAGTACCTATGTATATTCCCCCAATACAGTGTAACTAAAACTATAATTTTTATAACATATGAAAATTATAAACTAGCGGACTCCTGTGAAATTAATTTCCCTGAAAGATGTAAATAATCTAGAATATCCCATCAACCTTCTTGTGAAAAATCTGAAAAGAGAGATTGGTTTGGTATTTCCATATGTAAAGAAACTTCCTTAGCTATCTGCCTGTGATTATCCCACCAACTTAGCAGTTGAAGTTGGTTTTTCCTCACTGAAATAGAAATCTGTCTTGACCAGCTATTTTGTCCTAATGTAGATTGAGATGAAATTGCAAAACCCCCATCTTCAGACATCCCATGGGAAAATCATTTCTCTAAGGAAGACAGTCCCTAGCAGCCTCATCCACATCCAAACCATCATAAGTTTCAACTTTTTGAGCCTTTGAAACAAAAGAAAAAAGAACTGAATCCCTTTCTCCAAAAAAAAACCTGAAAAGAAACTGTTGCTAATATCATTCCTAATTAGCAACCTGAGCAACCACTCTTGTAGAACTGAAATCCTTTACAATGAATCACTTAAAGATAGCTAATCGTCTGGGTATGATAAAAGAACTCTTAGCGACAGAATTTTTAACCACATTAAGATGGTGCCATCCTGAGACTGCAGCGCAGTTATTTGAATTGGTAAACGTTTGACATCGAACTGAGATGAATTATAATGTAAGAATATGCATCTTGAATGTCTAATTATGTATCATATCTAGAGCTGTCGAGGGTGTTTCCATCGAACACTTTGTGGAAACTGAAAACTTGTTAAAGGCAGTGGCAACTGGAGCTTGACTCTACCCCCTGAAGCTCTTGGGACTAGGAATATCCTATTGTAGAATCCCAGAGCAGGGATTAAGACCTCTTCTTTCACATATTCATCTTGAAAGTTCACTATTTCTTGTTGTAAAATTTGAACCTTTGCGGTATTTGTAAGATAACTTAGGCAAAGATCTTGATCCTTGGAGAAGGGAGGTTTTGAGGCTACAGGAATACAGTAACATTGTTTGATTACAGTTAGCACCTAGGAACCAGGATGAAGAATTTCACAAACGTGATAGAAGTGGGAAAGTTACGCCATTTTGTGATAAGATTTTCAAGTCGGGTCGATAACCGTGCTAAAAGAAGAAGCTTCACTACCAGTGGTATAAAAGAAACTCCTTGGTCACAGCTCTAAGGAGGATGAAGCTACTTATCTTAAGGTGAAAGCCTAGGTACTTAGATAAAGATCTCAGAAGCATCAGTTTGAGTTCTTGTATCCACCCGAGGACGACTAACTTTATCAATTTCTTCTTCATCGACAACTGGCCTTAAAATAGAAGATGTTAATCAGTGTTTTACACCCCATAGACTGTCCCCACCATTGAGACGCAGCCCTGTTCTCTTTTAACTAATCAACTAAAGGCCACTCATGAATGGAAGAGGCAAGGGAGAGTGACATTGTACTATCAGGCAGGACAATGCCCTAGAGACTGACCATATATATATGATCAGCACCCAAGCCTCTCTCTACCAAAACTAGGACCAAGGTGGGCCAGGGAATGGCTTCTGATGACTCAACAGATAGACCTATAGGTTCCCCCAAGCCCCAAATCCTTATCTCACAAGGGTGGTGAGGCTGCAACGACCACAGGACTAACGAGTCTGAGCGGGAATCGAACCCCAGTCTGCCGATAACAGAGCAAGGATGTTACCAATAGGCCACCACAACTTTAGTAAAAAAACATAAAGGATAATATGGTCTTGGAAGCCCCTCTGAAACAGTATTATCAAAACAGGTCAGATAATCCAAAATTAAATTCAAATCCTACAGGTCTGCAAATTTCTCTTTTATAAACACCACAAACAACATCTATTATAGAATTTGCAAAAGAAAGTATTTCAAGAAAAATTCCTTCTTTGTTATCCAAACAAAATTACTTTAGTAAACCAGCTTACAAACCCTCAATTAAAAGATCTTCGTTTATCAGCAGTAAGGATGAAAACTAGACAGGACATAGATTGAAATCTTGAACAAGATTAGGTAACTGATTAGTTTTATACAAGTCAAAACGTCTTTGGGGATATAAAAGGCTTCAAGACTAAACAAGAACCAGAATTACCAGCCTTTTTTAACTGAGATAAAAATTTAAAGATTCTATCCTCAACAGCAAGTGAGAACTGAGGTGTATAAACAGTCTTTGAAGTGTCTGTCCCCAAATATTTGGAGGAAAAAGTAGCACCAGTACTTACCTTAACTGCTAGTGTCTCAATGCTTTACTAGGAGGATGTGTCTATTGACAGGACATAAAATGGGACATTTGTCTAAATTTTAGGGGTAAATATCGATAACCTGAGCATCTAGAGAAGAAGAAATATGAACATCAGGGAAGGTTCATAGAAATACTTTCTATTTCCATAAATATCCCCCTATTACACCTCTAAAGAGTCCCTTATCCCTTTGAATTAGTAAATAGAGCTTATTTACTATGAAAATAAAGGATGGAAGACACAAAACACATCTACTACTTAGCCTATTTTCATTAAAAATTTTGTATTTGATATCACTATCCTAACTATTTATAAAAAACATTAAAAAGTAAGAGGTCAATCAAGGTCACTCTTATTTCATCTAGAGACTTTTATGGGCTCTAGTCAAGATTACAACATATAAGATGAACCATTTAATCCCTTCTACATATCTGTATAAAGGGGGCATTTTTTCAATGTTTATGAGATATTTGTAATTGTAACTGAAGCCACAAACTCAAACAAGAGCACCTTTTTTTATCACTGTAATTGTAGTATTCAAAAGAATAATTTTACACATATGACGTTCCTGTATGTTAGTATGCTCTTATAAATTTTCTCAATTACACAAGTATACAAGTAAAGTACTTCTCATATATTTACCATTAACTTCATGATATTTTTAGGTAAGAATTATGAATGAAATAGCATAATTTTCTCTCATACTCATTTAATTAGGATCTGTACACATTTTTATTTTACTGGACCAAAGAACTGGCACCTCACAAGCATGTATGTTACTAAAAAACAGATTCTACGCACAATAAATAGGATGGAATCTTGAAAGTGCCTAATGGATAGTCTAGCAGGAATGAAATCAATTTCTGTTTAGAGAAATATTTAGAACTAAAAGAATACTGAACTTTATATATGAAATGGGAAAACCCTTTTCTGAACAATGCTCCTTCTGCAAATACCCTCTACAAAATGTATGGATTGAACCATAGGAGTCTTTGATATTAAAATACATCAAAACTATATATTTTGGACATATCTTCAGCAAGTTTTAAAGATATTTTCATATTGCATTTGACCTATAAAGGTTTCTTGTGACTCCCGACATCTAATGTAGGCCCATCTGTCAATTCTCAAAAAAATGACTTTATAAAAAAATGAAGTTTGAAATAAGTTTATAATAATAAGAAATGTAGGACATTTTAGAATTCGCTATCATTAGAAAATATAGAAAATTTATATTTCTGTCTACAAAGCCAAATGAGAAAAATAAAAATAATTGTACCGGTATGGCATCAACCTTTTCATACTTAGTAGCATACGTACTTAACAGACATGATATTTCTAGACTGGTGGTTTTCAATTGCAATAAAAAGTTGAACATATTTTTTATGTTATTGTATGGAATATCTATGTAAAATAGAATGGTCATTTAAATAGTGTATGCCTTTTATACTGAAATCTAAGGCCCTAATGTTACTGCTTTGTAATCTAAAATATTTTTTCCAGATTTTCTTACAAAGCTCTAATAAAATCTTTTTAGCAAATTCGCAGAGAAAGTTTTAACACTGGAAACTAATAATGAAGAGCTTATAATAACATTCCCATGTTTTAATATTTATTATGAAAATAATCTTATTGAACTTAATAGGGTAATGTAGCAATACCATTAATAACAATAACAGTAAAAATAAAACAGATCATTATTCTATTCCAAAGGGAAACCAAAATCCCTTTCAAATATCTAATACTTAATAATTTAACAAATATTCTTTTCTCATTGTTCAAAAACCATTGGAAATTGTAATACTGTACAGTTATAAATTAAGGGATAAATATATAATAAATAGAATAAATACCTTAAATGTACAATTGAGAGTGGAAATAATTCATATTTTTCTACAAAAGATAATTAGAAGAGAAAAAATATATATCAAAATGCTGCTAGAGAATAACAAAGCTGATGAAAATATGCTACAGAAACAACTTCTACAGAGAAAGTCAACAACCTTATGTGAGAGCAATGAAAAAAATACGGCATTTGAGGAGAGAATTGATGATACCACCTCTAAAATATCACAGGCTTGCTAAAAAAAAGATAGATTAAGTTAATCACATCAGAAATGCCATGGAACTCATTTAACATCCTTTTTCAAGAAGGAGTCTTTAAGAGTCCCAATCTGGATGAAAAATACTATAAAACTCATCTGGTAAGAATATAACGGTAATCAAAAATGAATGTAGTAGGTCCTCAACTTATAACATTGAGATACAAACACAAATCCAACTGAAATTATAATGATCAGATATTATATCAAAAGTTCATATATTGTAGTAAGATTAAGGAATACTGCAGTAAAAACAATATTATATAATTCAATGTAAGAGAAACATTTGAAATAACCTGATACTAATATGAAACGGGACAATTCGTTGATTCGTAGCCAAAAATCATAGTCATGGGAGTCAGATTAATCATAACCTAAGCCAAAATTGAACAAAATTCGAATTAAAAACAATTCACCTTACAAACAGCTTCTTGGAACCTATCAAGTTTGTAAGTTAAGGACCATCTGTTGATACACTTTAGATAAGTCTATCTGGAACATAGGACACACCTAACAATGATGAAGGTAATCTTGAGCTTTCCAAAGGTGAATGATAACTGGATTAGAAAAAATATGAAAGACCCAGATGTATTGAAAGATATGAGAAGTGCTCTGACGATTGATAGTTCTCAGTCTTTTTGAGCTGTCTCTTGATAACACAAGATATTATATAACCTGAGCAGTCTTGAATAATAGAGTCCTAAAAAATTGTTTTGAGAGATTGATATAGAAAAAAAAAACACCGGATGTCTGCAGCAGTAATAAAATATAGTGAAAATTAAGTCATGAAAATGAGATGATGTGATGGTGAAACCAAAGCTGAGAAGAATGGTAATGCTTATGATGAAAAAATGTAAATGATATTTAGGGTGTATATGAAATTACACTGCTTAAAACAATTGCCATAAATAAAACACACAGCACAGGAAAATAATGCCTGCTATGGTAGGAAAATAGATAATGGATGCCCAGTTGTTATGAATATAAAAAATACAAAAAACAGAAGAAACAAAAACATATCATATCACATTCCGCTGTTAGATAAAGGAAAACTGGTTTTTCTTTAGTCAATTGATTTTCCTTAAGTGAAATAACAAGAATTATTAGTTTTCTATTCTAGACATTTCAAATCGTTTGGAAAAAGTAATCTTTTCCCTTCTTTTGTTAATCACCTTAAATAAATCCGATTCACATACAATAAAGTTAAGAGGATAGCAAACATAAAAAAAGGATAGTAGCAAAATCAACAACAATTATCTATAACAACAAAACACATACAACTAGTTACACAATAACAGCGATAATAAATAGTTTTTAAATAGCTTTTCTAAAAAACAATAATCTTCTCGATCCACTCTCGAAATTCAGATATTCGTGTGTAAACTCCAGGCTGGTTGGGCAGAGCACAGCCTATCCCCCAAGATATAACACCAGCTAAATTCCATGTTCCATCCGCTCTTTGGATGACAAGTGGACCGCCTGAGTCGCCCTGCAAAAAAATGCAAAAGTGAGTCAAAGCTAAAATATTTTTTCACACTGACGAATAATAATAGTACAGACTTATAATGTTATGTTAGATACTTTTTATGCTGCATTAGTAAGGAAACGAAATGCAATATATTTGACAGTATTGGCAAAAGCTGATCTCTATTAGTGGTATTTTTACCCTCCAGAATTTATGTTTGAGCTCCATTTACTTTTACTTTTTACTTACAGTATATGAACGATTATGTCAGTGTCAATACCTCTTAAAAAAGTTATATTTCTTTGCTGATAGTTTTCCTAGTTTTTTATCCTTACCCACTTCTTATAAGTACTCCTTGAAATCACATATTTTAAGAAGCGAATGCTCTGATACCTTACAATGTTCTACCAGCAAGAATTTCCAAAGTGAGTAGTCAAAATAATTTTTTTATCACGTGAGAATTCAAAGTAAACTTGATTTCAATAATGAATTTGAGATAACTTGGTTGTGAAGAATAACTTGGTTGCAAAGAATAAGTTGGTTGTGAAACATTATTAAAGAGATTTAAAACCTGTAAGGCTTTAAAGTAAAGGTAAATGTATGAGATCCCCTTATACAATTTTTAATGAGCAATAAACCATAGCTCTTCAATTCTAGGACCCCTTGTTATTTAAGAGTAGAAGGTGCATTATTTTAGTTACTGATTATATTTTTATTGGTTTCTTTAGAAAATCTATCACGATTTTGATAAATTCATCTTTACAGTGATTTTCTTTATTGGAAACTTAAAAGGAAAAGTTTTGATTAGGCTAGGGCTTCTAAATTCACTCCTTTGTTGCTGTATAAATGACTGAGTTAAACGATTTAGTAAAAGCACTAATTTAAACCTTATGGTAAAACATTTACAGATTTGTTTAGTAAAATATTATACTGAAAAATATAGTCATATGTGTTACATTTTTAAAAAATAATACTCTTAATCGATAAGGTAAACAAATAAAGTACCTATAGGGCAAAGTCACCGTGAGAAATACATAATTTTGACAGAATAAACAGCAAGAAATAATGACAAGTCACTAGCAATTACCTCAAGACGGGCATACTATATTTTAACTACCTTGTAGCAGTAAGTGTTAACAATTTAGGAATTGGCAGACTTTTGTACAGATTAAGAAATCGCTGATACTTGTTGAGAACACAGAGCTTTTGAATCCTTTTATAGCAAAAGGAAAGAGCTAAATGGTGAAGGACACATATACTGTAGTTACATAGAAATGATAATCATCAACAGTCTGGGTAATAGACACTTGATATTAATTGGACAGGTATTTTCTATATACCAGCAGGGCCTCATATTATTATTGATATGGTAATTTCATATACATAAATAACATACAAAATTGTATACTTAGGAGTAGGCAGGATTTCAAAAGTTTTCCAGAATTTTTGCCTAACATCATAATACTTTTGTGTTTACTGTTTTATGTAACACCAAAATGAATCATATTTTCTTAAAGGAAAAAGCATTTTAAAATCAGGTAAATGCTATTATATTGAAGCCAATCCTAAGATTAATTTCTTTTCAAAGAACTGAAACAAAATCTTCATTATTTGTTTTGAACTAAAAAGTAAGTTTTATCCTCGTCTTTTTTAATGAAGCTTATCTTTTTCCACTTTATTTTCCATACAAGCGTACTTGTAGCCATTCTTGAACTTGTCATATCATTTCAAGCATGTTTTCCTTATAGAACCATGACCAAGAGTTTATGATTACTTGTTCTTAAATTTTTAGTTTATCACCATAACTAAGCTAACTTAATTTTATAAGCATTTCTGTAATGAGCAGCGTTCATTGACTTTCCTAAAGATAACTGGATAAGTCAACTGAAAACAAATCTTTTGCCCTTTTTGTATTAAGGCCCTGGTCAATTACTAATCATGTTGATGTTATCCTCCATGGAGTTATCTATAAGGAGTTTCCAGGAACCCTAAGCTCTATTCCAGCAATCATTGCAGTCAAGTGACAAAGGAGTTTGTACTTAAAAGAAGATATTAAAGGTATTATACCTTATTACTTAATATCGGATTACCAATAGTAAAAAAATAAAAGGAAAAAACATCACAAAAATAATATTACCTTTCTGTAGATTTAAAAAATTGTCTAGATATCTATACTTACTTCGCAGGCATCCCTCTGCCCTTCAGCATATCCTGCACACATCATAATTCTAGGGATTTTAACAAGACCTCCGGACGCTAAGAACATCTGTCTGCATGCATCATTGCTTATAACAGGTACTTCCACCTTTTGCATTTTGGCATGGAGAGGACCATCTTAATATCAAAAAAACAAAAAAATAATGACAATGAAATACGTCGATTACCCTGAAACCTAAAAAGAAAGCTAACCTAGCGAACCTAGAGTGCACTAGCAATCAGAAATAGTCTTCACTTAGAAAACATTTCTGACTACAAAAAGAACAAACCTTGAAAAAGGAATAGCTCAACTCACCTCGCAAGAATCTCTACGCCCTGCCTCATACCCTGCGCAAATGAAGATGTTTGGTATATGCTCAACATATCCTGCTACTCTGTACATTGCTTCACATTCCTCATTAGTAATGACGGGTACAGGAACCTTTTGCAAGACAGATGGCAGAGGACCTTCTGTTCAGGAGAGGATGTCGAAGAAGGAAAAGAGTTAGTGCGTGGAGTCCAGCAGTAAATCTAAGGTCTCAAGTACCTACTTCGGTCAAAAAGTCCACATTCACACTCGAAGATTCTCTTTGCAAATTAAAAATTAAATTCCTAAATTCGTGAATGTCTTTGCATAAAGCTTTAATTCACTCTATTTCCATTATATGTGCCAAATATTTTACAATTTCCTTTACAATAGCCCATGTAGCTGGGGACAAAAACCAAACTTTTAACCTATGGAAAAAATTATTGATTATAAAAAGTTTTTTTTTTTTTTTTTTTTTTTTTTTTTTTTTTAAATATTTCAAGGTATCATATGCAGTTTCAGTTTAATGTCTGATTTTGAAATTTGAGCAAGGTAAGAAATGACAGACTTAGTAAGATCAACATTAAAATCTAGTCCACAGTATCCTCCAGTGTGAATATATGAATTTTGATTATGTCAGCTCAAACATCAGTGCATAGATTTATCTATTTGAAAGGTCATATCAGTATAGGAGGAAAAAAATGTCTTGATAAAAAATTAAAAAGGCCCCAAAACTAAGCTGTGAAGGCTATGAATAACAAATTTAATCAAACAAAGTACTTTAGTTAATGAACATAAAAAGTAAAGATGACTATTTTGGGCAAATATTAAATAGGAATATGAAGTATTCTTGAAAAATAGCCTTGTAGATGAAAGGGACTGATGACAAAAACTTTTCAGTAAACCACAAAAAGAAAAAGAATAATAAATCTTTAGCATTATTTTTTTTTTTCATGACAGGATATCAAAATGAATTAGGTCATTTAGTCTTTTCAATGATACAGGAGTATCACACCATAAGTAATGAGTAATTCATTGTCAAAAATCTACATGTCACAGGTAAGCCATCATGCAATTGTAAGTAATTTCTTTCGAAGGAGTTTCTGGAATAGCCATAAAAAATATACAAACACACACACAAATGCCATAAGCAATGAAAATTTCAATGTAAAAAAATCCATGACACGTAACCCATCATGTAATTGAGGATTTGTACTCAAAGGAGCTTCAGCAGTGGCCACAGACACACAGATGCCATAAGTAATGAGCAATGCAAGTAGAAAATTTATGTCAGGCGTAAACCAGCATGCAACTGACAAAAATTTTACATGAAGCAGTTTCTGCAGTGGCCATAGTAAACATACAAACGAGCACACATGCATGCCTACATGAATGATATAAGCAATAAGTAATCCAAGGTAAAAAAATCTGTCAGATATAAGCCATCATGCAACTGAAAGGAAATTTTCTTATTGGAATTTCTGTAGTAGCAATTCCGAACCAGACATAATAATGCATACAGAAAAACAAATATTATAAACAATAAGTATTTCAAAGTAAAACATTTATGCCAGTTGTAAACCATCATGCAACTCAGAGGAATTTTACAAGAAGTTTCTGCAGTGTGTAATGGTCACTATCAAACAAACAATGCATGCACATACACATGCAAATGTTTGTTACCCATTGGGTGAAATGATTTAGTGTGATATATATATATATATATATATATATATATATATATATATATATATATATATATATATATATATTCCTTAAAGATAAGTTTCAACAGACACACTATGTATATATTTAAAATAGCCTTGTGTTCTAGGTCTGTTTTTTCAATTGAGGTGTAAGATTTTGACAAATATTGTGAAGCAGCTGTCTAAAGTCTAGAGTCCATGAAGTAGATAAAGTAGTATGAAGTTTTATCTATTTTTTATACCTCAATTTCTACATATAGCACTCTATTATACTCAAGGCTAGACTGATTGTAATACAAGAGGGTGGCTAATTCACAGAATACAAAAGTAGTAATCTAGTATAGGTGACAGAGTGGATTGAGTAGGAATAAGACAGCTACGGACGATCACAGGCATCTAGCAGTTATACCCAATGTGGTGAATAGATGGTTCTTATAGTGTGTTCTGTATGGCAGGTAGGAGGATAAATTCCAAAAGAGAATTGAGAAAGATTCTTCCTATCCTTATGTTGCTCTTTCTATTATACAATATTTAGAATACTGTCATTACTTTCGACCTTGAAATTGTAAGTCTTAATTGCTGGGAAATGATAATATGATAGTACAGTAAATGGGACACCTATCTCAATAGTTGGAAATCCTTTTTGGAAGGAATATTGTAGTCAGATTGATGTAAGAAGGAGGTCATCCTTCCTCATTAGGATACTTAAATTACTATACCAGGTTTGTTTGCCAAAGATCACCTTCCTGATCTGAATTACTTCTAATTAGCAATAATAACTAACTTTAATTCCATAATAGATGAAATTAACTTCCTACTGTAGGCAGTAAGCAAAATTTTCTTTTGGATGATAATACGAGGAGCATTCTCCTCTAGGTAGCGAGTTGTCAATAATATACAGTGATGTATCTTACTAATCTTATAGCTAGTATACTTGGTTGAAGTACAGTTTTGTAATTTTCTGTTTGATATTACATTGGACATCATTATTTTTACATACATCGATGACAAAGACTTGGGTTATTTTGTCCAACCTGAGTACTGATTAATGGCTTTCCTGTCGTACATTGTCCTTACAGTACCTATGTCTCAACTTGGGCATTCAATATTATCATTCAGAAAGAAGGTAGAGCGCGTAGCCCTGACATAAAACGAACTTTCTTCGTGGCTAACATGAAGGGAACTTATTCATGGGGAGCTCGAAAATAAATTTGAACTAAGACCCCAGCATAAGGAATTCACAGAGATATTACAGTTCTTCCTAGTCAATTACGAAGATGATGGTATCTTAAAATATAATTCTTACACTAACTAGTACAAATTAGCTTTTTCTTGTTTAACAAATATGTATCAACAAGGAGATCTGAAGGGGGTCCTCTTATTACAAGTCTAAATGAGCTTCCTGACACAGAATTCGATGATATCAAGTGATGGGGAGCATTTGTTACTGCAGAGCTTATCACAGATGACTTATATAGTAATATTCACCGGTGCAATGGTAAAAAAAGGTTCTTTTAGAACGAGGCGATAGTTCAATTTGTTATGATACCCACAGTGATGATAAAAAAGTGTTCAAAACTGAGTTTAGTCTTTTATGCAATTTGTCGTATATGCGTGACGATCTTGATAATATGAGATGAATATAACATCGGATATATCTATTGAAATGTTAAAATCCTTAAAGATAGGAGCCCACTGCATCTGAGAATCATTGTGTTCTCTATAAATGTCCCTTCTAGTATACATATTGACTTCAATTATTTGAGAAATTGCTACATTGCTCTAAAGAATCATTCTCTGTAAAACCTAGACTTCTTTGATAATAGAATTTCTTTTCACCAATGCACCAATGAATGCTTGTAGGTAGACTATCCCTTCTCTAGACACATTTAAATTTTCAGTCAGGAAGGCAATTGAGACATGCGTTGCAGACACATGGATAATATTTTCATTTGTCAATTCTGATGCCAACCGCAAGAGCAGCACCAAAGTCCCCTTATACCATAGCTAACCACGAAGGATTAGGAAATGGATACATATAAGTCTGCAGAGATACCTATAATTCCTTAACCCACCTGCACCCAAATACCTAATTCCTAGCTTAGAATGGCGGTTACGTTATTAAGCCTAAAAGAACTTCAAGGTGAATGGCAAATCACAAGGATATAGATGGAATTTCCCCAGTCTTTGCCAATTATGCATGTGAAAATATAGAAATCCAATAAAATATTAAAACAAAAACTGTGAATTGGCACAGCAACAAGGAATGCCAGTCAGATATGAGTACACCTCCACTTTTTGTCAGTCTATATTTTCAGATATTTATGAACAATTGCTATCTGCAAAAGGAAAAGGCCCTATGGGATATCATCAAAAGCGACATCTCTTTTACCTACAAAACCCCCAAAATCAATGTCACCATTTATCATAAAAATTTAAAGGTAACACATTTGCCGATGAGAAATAATTCAGACCCAATGGAAAATTTCTTCAAGTCCATGGCCATGGTCTAAATTTACCAATGACTTATTGAGGGATGATTCTTCCAATATTTTATAAGACTAATAACAACTTTTTGATGAACTTCAACCACCTACAGAGAAGCAACACTTTCAATTATAGTGCCAGTACGTAAAAAAAAAAAAAAAAAAAAAAATAGACCTACGAGGGAGAACATAAATCTAAGGTTTCAATAGAGTGGGTCTCAATCTTCTTTATAAACAAAATTTTATATTTTAGGCATCCCCTCTCTGTACTTTAAATAATAAATCCTCCTCCTAACTACCATACACAATTGGAGATATGATCAACCATGGGTGCTTTATCCTCTCTCAGTCAGAGGGATAATCAGTGCCTTTGAGTCTGTTATTCTGTAATAGGTCCAACCAATTACATTTACCTAATTACACCCCTGAGTAGAGCCAACCTAAAAATTGTTATTAACTATGTAATTTATCCAATGAATATTTCCTAAGAAAACTATATTTAATTTTGTTAAGAGCATTACACTAGCTAAATTTAGAATCCATAATCAATGTTTCCTTTAACATTTCAAAGTATATATATATATATATATATATATATATATATATATATATATATATATATATATATATATATATATATATATATATTTATTTATATATATATACATACATATATTATATATATGTATATATATATATATATATATATATATATATATATATATATATATATATATATATATATATATATATATATATATTAGTATTTTTGTAGGAACATCCAAAATTTCATACAACCAAAACCCATGCAATTTTTATGGAATCCTATTATGTATGGAGGTGTGAAAAAAAAAATCATTTAAAATGAAAATAAATCATACATGGCTATCATTGATTTAAGTTTAACAGCCTAATAACATGACTGAAATCAACTGAAAGGCAAAGATAGAGATGATTATTTTCTTTAAGAATATAGATTGAAGGATTTCTTGATACCTGAATGAAAATTCTAATCTAAAACATAGAGACAATGGAAAAAGGGATAAAAATATTACATTAACTTCAAGGATACTTATTTAAAAATGAGTGACATATTTCCCATCATCCGGTAGTTTTAGCAGCAAGTTTTTGAAATTAAATCATATAAACTATATAATATATAATGACATGTATATTTTTGTATCTATCCAAATAGTGTATGTACATATATATACTGTATATATATATATATATATATATATATATATATATATATATATATATATATTTATATATATATATATATATATATATATATATATATATATATATATATAATGTGTGTAAAGCATATATCGAAGTATAATATAAAACTGTTTATACAGACACATGAATGAAAATAAATATGAATAAATAAAATTTTCTATATATATATACAGTACATATATATACACTGTATATATATACATATATATATATATATATATATATATATATATATATATATATATATATATATTTATATATACTGTATGTATATATAAATACATATATATATATATATACATATATATACGTATATAAATACATATACATATACACATAAATATCTATATATTCATGTATATACATGCATATATGTACATATATATACATATATATATATGTATATATATATATATACATACATGTATATAATACAAGAGCCGTCTTTTTGCGTGTTTATCCTTTGCTTACTTACCATTGATATATATATATATATATATATATATATATATATATATACATATATATATATATATATATATATATATATATATGTATTTATATATCAATGGTAAGTAAGCAAAATGTAAACACGCAAAAAGACGGCTCTTGTATTATATACATTACACCATGGCATAATAAGGTGCATTATTTAACATGAAGTTACTTAACCAGAAGATAAGTTGCACTTTAAGCATTAAAAATTATAGATCGATGCACAAGTGTGTTCAATATCATTTACCTTCATAAAGTCGTCCCCATCCTGTGACGTATCCAGTGTCATTTATGAAGGAGTAGTCGTCTTGTGGAATGCAAATTGGTATGATGTTTGGCATGAATGTCACAGGCTCGTGGAATCTGTAGTAACGTTATTGGGTTGGCCCAGGAAGTTTATATTTAAAATCTAATGAGTATAATACAACGTATATAACAGAATCAATTCCATTCTTAATCGACATTCTTATTTCTATTATAATCATTGGCTCATTCACAAAATTAAGTAACAAAGTATTCCACTTCTTGATATGAATTAAGCATGTATGTATGAAAAAAAAAGGCTTAACACATTGGACACGTACCTGAGTAGGGCTAAGTCATATTCGAAGGTTCTAGGTTCAAACTGAGGATGAGTAGCAACAATCTGAACCTTCCTTTCAGCGAAAGGATAAGGTTCATCATCCTTTTCAAGATCAAATTCGCCTAATCGAAGAAGGAGTTCGTCTGGTTGGGCACTGTAAAGATGAAGGAGCTCGTTTATCAAATCAAGTATCTTCACAAAATCATATACACTTATGCCCATCACTGCAATGACATCACACACACACATACTCACATATTGTCCGGACAGTATCTCCGGACGGGGGCTTTAGACAATCAGTCATAGTCCCAAAAAATGCAATAATCAATCTTTATGAATAATATACGCATTAAGCGATATATGCCATATGTAATAAAACAAACAATGCAGTTACACGTCTATTTTTTTCTCTCTGAATTTTTCTTTTCCCTCTTTTTTTTTGTTTAAGATAAAAATCATTGGAAGTTCCTTTACTTTGTTTACATCAAGTAAAAATGAAGCGGTATTAAAGCAGTGAAGTACATTATTATAATTTTCAAAATGTGAATTATATAAAAATTTTCCTTATATGAGATACTCAGGTATAAATCTACCAGTAGGTTGGTGTCTTTTTTTTTTTTTTTTTAAACTTTAAATAGATGTCCAATATATAGTTAACAAAAATGAAAAAGGATTTGAAAATAAATTATTAGGCAACCTTTAAATTCACCGACAATAAAATATCTGTCCTAAACCTTTATAACAATTATATACTCGACTAAACAAAAAAGTCTGATATTTTCACTTTCTAAAACTGTCGTTTCCATTCTAACAAGACCCATGGTGCTTATAGGATGAAAATAATCTTACACCGTTTGATGAGAGAACAATAATTTAAGTATATAAAAATCGATTTATTATCATTATTATGATTTCTGTGAATGATCAATGGGTATGCATTCACCCATATTTGTTTGTTACTTTATTTATTTGTTCATTGCTTTGTGAGCAATTTTACACAAAAATAAAAACTAATGAACCAATTTCTGAAAAGGGAATGAATGTCATTTATCTCCAAAATAGAATCAAAATAAAAAAAATCGATTTATTATTAATAATATGATTTCTGTGAATGATCAATGGGTATGTATTCACCCCTGTCTGTTTGTTACTTTATTTATTAGTTTGTTGCTTTGTGAGCAATTTTACACAAAAACTACTGAACCATTTCTGGAAATTTATCACCAAATCGAAAAAAAAAAACTTACTTTTCGACACAATGAGCTGCTGTGATGGCCCAGTTCTCGTTCAGCAAAGTAGCGCCGCATTTGTGAAGGAATGTCACTGTACGCCACTGTCTTAGCGATACCTGTTTGAAGATAAAAACATCATTAACTAGAACCAGTGACTAACAACTTGAATTCGAGTGAAACTAAAAAAAGAAAAATTATTTAGGCTATAGGTTAAATCAAATGAAGGCAAGCAATATTTCAAAACATTGTTAACTATACTCAATTTTTTTTTTTAATGAGGCGCATTTGCACCGACTCGCAGCGGTGCCCTTTTAGCTCGGAAATGTTTCCTCCTATCTGACTGGTTAGAATCATCTTGGCCAACCAATCAACGCACAGGAAACCTTTCCGAGCTAAAAGGGCACCCCTGCGAGTTGGTGCAAATCTGCCTCACTAAAAAGAATCGACTATAGAACAATAACTAATGACTAATAGCTTGAATTAGATTAAAAAAAATCATTTAGGCTATAGTATTGTGAATCATGAAGGAAATAAAAAGGACTGTTTGAAAACAATATATAACTAGAACAGGCACTCGGTAGACCGTATAACTTCTCCTATATCAAGTTGTATATATATCACAATATCGTCATTTAAATTATACCCATTTAGGCACTAGTTATATGTAAATAAGAAAAAAATTAGCCAAGATATGGCAAAGAGACGTTTTTGACTTTTTCGTGACCTTGGCTTTGAATTTTGACCCAATCGCTTTCAAAATCTGATCAATTCGTCCTTGGATCATGGGCGACTATCCTACCAAATATCCATAGATTCGGTCAGATAGATTTTGAATTATGCGAACCACAAACACCCAGACAGACATACAAACAAACAAATAAATACACGCCGCCTAACAAAACATAAACCTCGCAACTAAGTTGGCGAAGGTAAGAAAACAGATTATTATTATTATTATTATTATTATTATTATTATTATTATTACTTGTTAAGCTATAACCCTAGTTGGAAAAGCAGGGTGCTATAAGGCCAGGGGCCCCACCAGGGAAAATAGCCCAGTTAAGAACAGGAACATTAAAATAAATATTTCCTATATAAGCTATAAAAAGTTTAACAAAACAAGAGGAAGAGAAATTAGATAGAATAGTGTGCCCGAGTGTACCCTCAAGCAAGAGAACTCTAACCTAAGCCAGTGGAAGACCATAGTACAGAGGCTATATATCTGTTTGAAAATATAGCATGCACGTTTTATGTAAATATGGAAAACACATTCGTATGTAAGCACTCTGCATGAATGAACAAAACCCAAATTACAATTTTGCTATTTATGATATCAGGTATATATTCAACTTGTCTACCTTTATTCTATTTCTTAGGGAGATGTTCCATTTATATCTTCTGGAATATATATTTTTTTTCCTATCAAATTGCAACATATCAGTTACATGATCGGAAGCGATGAAGGAACTTAAGGGTGCTAGTTTAGTATTCTGTTCATCTTCTAAAGAGATTACATACCACTCTAGATACACTTAAAAATTTTCATTAAAAAAACCGGAAATGTCTGGCAACATATTTTCCAGTATTTTTACCATTTTAAAAATGGATATATTCATGTACAGTCACCAACCCGTAAAAGATAATAACAAAGTAAGGTAAAATTACGGTCGCCTGTATTTTACTGAAATGCAGGTGATAACCGTATATTTTTACGGAGAATTTCCGATTAAAGTTACGGTTTTTATGTGTATATTATAATCATTACTAAAGAATTATCAATAACATTTGAAATCTCCACATGTTAACGAGAGATCACTGTAGTTATTTGTGTGCATATCTTATTTCTAAGTAAGTTCTATCATTAAATCCTTCGATTTTGTTTTCTTCAAGAGGCTGCCTCTGGTACTATCTATGATAGTGCTTGTCAAAAGACAGTGTTATAACTCAATCTAGATATTACAAGTTTTTTTTTTTTTTCCTTTGCGTATTGTCACAATGTGATATAAACTTCAAACAGATGCTTGCTAGAATTTGAATGAACCCAAATGACAAATCACGCCACACCCTAAGATAAAATAACTATACAATCTTTTTAATATATGGATTTGTATGTTATTTATATTCACGAAGACCTTGTAAGAAAATGGGGAATATGCAGATCATTCCTGTTTTAGACTTTTATATTGACAATATAAAAAGGGAAAAAGTAATTTCACCAAGTATACACAAATCAATATTACGACCAGAGTATGAACAATATAAATCCTGAGGACATAAAAACGGGATTTTCATAGTAAGAAACCAAGGTGATGCTGAAGATGTTAAAGAATCTCAGACGGAAATTGAAAATAATCAATGATAAAAAACAAGTAATTAAAATGTTAATGAAAGGTATTTAAAGCTAAAATTATACAAAAAGTTGCCCTTAGTGTATGTAATCTGTTCAATTAGCTATTGGTGAAACATTGCAAAATAATCAGTGAACTTCATCTGTAAGAAACAAAGCGTGCTGAATACTTACTAATTGTCCATAAGCAGCAAGAAAACAAATTTTAACCTTTAAGTTTAAATATTTCACAATTTTATCCCATTGTGTAATATACATAGCAAGTCAAATTAGTTTCTATTTGCCCATTTTATATAGTAATAAATATTTTCCACAAAGGACATTTTTATAAGATAAACGATATTGCAGTTCATCTTAAAACAAGCGAATTTAGCAAGTAATATCTTTATCTGTTGTGTAAATCACATCATACACCTAATATTCTGAGTTAAGAAATCCCCATTAAAATACTCACCTGCCAGGGCCACTCTCCGTAGCTTGCTTCATGTCCTCCGACAATACGCTTCGTAGGATACACAGGAGTTCCACAGACTGGATTAAACAAAAGTGTCAATCAGGAAAATCTCATATATATATATATATATATATATATATATATATATATATATATATATATATATATATCTATATATACACACACACACACATATATATATATATATATATATATATATATATATTCATATACATGAATATATACTGTACATATATAACCTTATACATATTAGTAAGTCTATATAAAGACCCCTAATGACGTCATAGGAATCACGTTGCCCCCCAAGCTTGCTGCGGTCATAATACCTCCCCTTAAAATTTCAAACTATAACAACTTATAATCACTTTAGGGGGATATGTTGTGACAGTTGTTAACGCTCGGGATCTCTGTGGCGACTATATTTCACGTTTTCCAAATAGACGATAATAAACATGAACATGAATATTTAAATGATAGATGTACGAAGTTCTTCGGTTCAGTAATCCAAGATTTACGATAATCTTTATCTACATGAAGATATGGTTTGACTGCGTTATTCGCTTTTTATATTAATTCTAATATATTAATTCTTTATTTGTTTTGTATATACCCAATGACATTTTAGTTAAAAATAGTAGTACTCCAGATAACGGTAAAATAATTCAATTTCATATCAATGAAAGTTTTGAAACTATTTATCATTCATTAGCTTAAAAATATTACTACTTAATCTATTAATGAATTTTCATTGATAGATATGTATAACTGACTGCTTAGTTTAAGTTTCTCCATGAAGTTACAAGAAGTCTTCTATATGCCTAATTAAATATATTCAGAAATAAGAATGTTATAATGGTGAAAGATAAACCTTTTCAGGTTATCTGGGAAATACAACTTACTGTCTTTATAGTTGGAAGTGTTTAGTTTATTGAGCAGTTCTTGTTCCAATGACAATGAGTCTGTGGATAGCATTGAGGGTTCAGTAGTTGTGACATCAGTATCTTCTGATTCTGAGCTATCAGATTCGCTAGAGGTCTCCATTGGTTCAGTGACTGTTGGTCTCTCTGAGTCCTCTTCAATTTTTTCTGTAACTTCATTCTCTCCAATCGGTGGTATTCCCGTTGATGATGGTGCCGGTTCAATAGTAAATACATCAACTGCAGGCTTTGATGTAGAAACAATGTTATTATCAAAATCAGGGAAGATGATGGACATATTGCTACCGATTGACGAGGCTTCATTGGAGGAAACAGGAATCCAAGTTGTTATGGCTGGGGGCTGAGTTATCGCAGCTGGAAATATGGACCCAGGGAAGATACCCGGTGGAAGCAGATCTGAAGGTTTGGGAGATTGAGTTGGTTCTTCTGTGAATAACTCTTGTTCGAGAGTGGTAACTGGAAATATGGACCCAGGGAAGATACCCGGTGGAAGCAGATCTGAAGGTTTGGGAGATTGAGTTGGTTCTTCTGTGAATAACTCTTGTTCGAGAGTGGTAAGTGTTTCGCTTGATGGGATGACTGTTGTTTTTGATATTCCTGAATCTGGTATATTATTTGTAGTATCAATGATAAAGGTTATTGTTTCGGGAGTGTATGCTGAAGTTGTTGTCTTAATCTCCTCAATAGTGATTGTTGCAACTGAACCTTGAGGTTTTTCCGTTTGTATTTCTCCAGTGACACCTATATCGGGAATCTCAGTCGCAGGAGCACTTACTGGTGTAACTGGAACTATATCATTAGATTGCTGGTTTTCTGGACTCCCACTTAAGTTAAATATGGTTGTTGTCAAATCTCCAGGCATTTCTGATGTAGTTTCTTCTCCAGAGTCAGTTGATTCTCCTGTGATTCCTGGAGATGTTATTTCTGGTTGCATTGGCTTAGGATCTACAGCCATATCGAACTCTGTGGTAGAAGGCGAAGAGTCAGCACTTTCTGATGGGGTTGTTGATGGCATACCTGGTTCCTCTTCCATTGTTTCATTCGTATGTACAGAACTGATTACACTAGTCGCAGTTGTCTCCTGCCAAGAAGCTCCTTGAGGGACAATGACTTCATTAGATGTAGATACGTCATTAGATGTATCTTCATTGCCAGTTGGAGTTCCACCATCAGTAGAAGTCTGTTCGCTTGTCGATGTCTGATCTTCAGTTGATGTACCTTCATTGTCGGTTGGAGTTTCACCATGAATAGACGACTGTTCGTTTGTCGATGTCTGATCTTCAGTTGATGTACCTTCATTGTCGGTTGGAGTTTCACCATGAATAGACGACTGTTCGTTTGTCGATGACTGATCTTCCATTGAAGTTATCTTTTCAGTTGACGTTAGTATGTCTTCTGTGGTTGTTATCGTGGACTGCACTAATCCATCAGTAGACTGATGCCCAACTGAAGAACCTGGCACAATAGCTGAGCCACCAACAGAAACCTCATTTGTAGACGAAGTTTCACTGCTGCCCTCACTGTCACTGTCCACCTCATTAATAGGTTGTTCTAAAATAGATGGCCCACCAACAAATGTAGGTGCTTCTGTTTCTTCATCAGGAAGCATATTGTTCATCTTGCAACATGAACCAAAGTAAAACCTGTTGAAGATAAATCACACCTGATTAGCGTAAACAAAATAATAAATTACAGACTTGATGCATACTTGAAATCTAATGACACATTATTGTAAAGGTTAAGGGACTTTAAAACAGGAATTACTCTGTGAAACTCTAACTACTGCAGTAAGCAAGATTTATAAAATCAAAAGATGATTGCTAGATTTAAATGATTTCAAAATGAACTTAAAAAAGAATACCAGTGGTCTGATAATTACGATTAAGAATTTATGTTTACATATTTTTCAGGATAAAGGCCTCATTTATTTTTATTAATCACTAACTCACTAACATGTATAACTGAGATATCAGTGGTTCGAAATAGAAAATAAGAAAAAACTTCAAAGCAGACAGGAAGGAATTAAAATACATCTTTCTTTTTTACAAGAGTTTTAAAATGTAATGCAGCTTATGAATTGTATGAATTCCAATAGTACATCTAGGCAAACAAATACACAGTATTCTGATAAGGTTATGTACACTTTACTGAAAAATAGATATTCTTTTGGGATAAATGTCTTCAGAGCCCTGCTACTGACAAAAACTATCCTAAATACACGCTAAATGCTCTTAATTTAAATGTGCATCACAAACGTGCCCTAATGCAAACTATCTCTCTTCAGGATATTTAACCCCCCCCCCCCAGAATCAAGCTACATCGTGAAGCAAAAAAGTTTTAATTTATTCATTAAATGATCAGATTGGCCACAACATCAATCCATATCATCTAAAAAGGATTATTAGTTCATCAATTCAGGTAATCTCTACATAACTTTTTACGTACATAAAGTCTTTTGTTACAATAATATCGAATGTTAAAACCATAAACAATCTACAGAAATTATGGTGCTTGAACTTGTACTCGAACAATTATAAGGTAATTTTACTTTCATTCCCAAACTTGCATTCCACTATTGTACCACAAATCACCCGAAAACCCTGGAAGGACGTCACATACAAGTCACTAGACTATAGGACGTGCAAAGCAAGTAATTCTAACTACTGTAACATAAACGAGAATACATCTCGACCAGTATGAAGAACATTTTTTTAAATCCCTTGTTAATCATAATAATTTCCGATGAGGAGCTACAACGTCACTGATCTTCAGGCAGGATTTTATATCTATCTATCAATCTGTTTGTCTATCTATCTATCTATTTATCTATACAGTATATATATATATAATATATATATATATATATATATATATATATATATATATATATATTGTATGTAAATATACATACAGTATATAGAGTGTGTATATGTATGTACACACACACACACATATATATATATATGTATATATATATATATATATATATATATATATATATATATATATATATATATATATATATATATATAAATATATATATATATATATATATATATATATATATATATATATATATATATATATATAATCATGAGATGGAGAGCTTTTGGAAAACAAAATGAGATTATGAAAAGTAAAGAGCTACTTTCGCTAAAAAGAAAAATATTTAATAACATGGTTCTACCAGTTCTAACTTGTACATCAGAAACTTAGAGCCTTCATAAAGCTTTAGAACATAAAGTAGTTAAAAATCAAAGAGCTATGGAAAGAATAATGATGGGATTAACGCTAAGAGACAGAAAAAGAGCAACATGGATACGAGAGCAAACTAATGAAGTGGATATTATAACAACATGTAAGAACAAAAAATGGACATGGGAAAGACATAATGAGAATGACGGATAATAGATGGACATTAAGCATAACATACTGGGTCCATAGAGAATGCAAAAGAAGCAGGGGAAGGATGAGAAGACTACGGATTGACGAACTAAGAAAGTCTGCGAGTGTGGACTGGCATTGAAAGTGGAAAGACATGTTTGAGGCCTTTGTTTTCTAGCAAACTAGTAATGGCTACGGCTGCTGCTGCTGATGATGATGATGTGTGTGTTTGTGTGTGTGTGTGTGTGCGCGCGCGCGCGTCTGTGAATATGTGAATATATTTGTGTATGTACAGCATACATATATATAAGTAAATGTTCTTTTTAATGTAAATATATTTTCTACAAGGCTGATGTATAACTTACCTATCTATACAAGTTCCCAAATGAGTGCCATTTGCTTTCATGCAGTCCCAAGCAAACATACAAACGCCCTTTGCTCCTCCCTTTGCAACACATTCTAGGGGTCGGATATTACGTCCATAACCTAGAAAAAAGAACGTGACCTGTTGTATTAGATTGAAGAGAAACAAAAGAATATTTATATACATTAGGGTTTTTGTTCATATCCTTCATGAATTACATTTATCGTAGATAATCATTCACAAATATAAGAAAAGG
>NC_090728.1:34483176-34505676 GCF_036898095.1 Palaemon carinicauda
TTCTCAATCACAACTATGATCATCGGACTGAAGTTGATAACCTCGGATTAACATTAAAATCCTTTGTGGATTGGAGCCATTTCTGCTCCGATGTGACAGAAGATTTGTCAGCCCTCGCATTAAGGAAGAGATTGATGAGACACTGGTGACGAGACGAAAATACCGATAAGATCGAATTTTGAAGCTGGTGTGGTTATTTGAGGGCATGGAACGTACTAGTAAACTCCTCATCATTGTTTCCCCTGGTAGACTTTCTGTCGTACAATCTTTTAAGAGATATACGCTACTGCTGATTATTCAGCATAATATTCTTTACATTATGCCATAATCAGTTATTTATTCTGGTTTGTGGGCTGCTCACCGTGACTTGCATTTAATTGGGCACAGACACCTTACAATCAATCACTCCATTGATTTTGCCTCCTCAGAAAATGGAAAATTCTACACTCAAAATATCACGTATATGTAAAGAGACGCAAAGGCGTGGATCAAGATGCCTGGTATATGTACAAAATATTTGTGCCAATACCTTAATCTGTCAAAAGACCCCAAGATCATCCCTATACTTTAGTGCAAGTTTTCTTTTTTTTTTATGGCAAACCACTAAGTTATATACACATATAATTCAACGAGTTGCCACACAGCCTTAAGAACTGTCCGTTAATGACCCAGAGCCATGACCAAACAGCCCCACACAATAGACAAGACACTAAGGTTAAGGAGAGCAACAGGGGGCAGTGACCCCAACTGCTACGTAAGGATATAATAACGTAGATTAGGTTAGTCTGAGACTTTTAAGTTATGACATATTTCTGACAGTCTGACTGGGTTTAGCATTATAGACACGGTGGTCAAGGTCAGGTTAGATGGGGAACCTTAATTCTGTTCCTGTTTTCGTTTTCTTGGTGACGTGTTTTGGGCGGGCTGTGTTTCAGAAAGTTTTGATATCGTTTTTACCGATTTATTTAGGATTCTGACACTGGCATAATGTACTTACTTCAAAACCAGATTTTTTTTTTTTTGTGGGAAAACCTAAAATAGAGATCGTGTGAAGAAGTACGTGAAAAGGCGTCTGAAAACCACAATTCCAGCATGTTTACTGGTAATGGTGATAGCGTTTATATTTGAAAAAAAAAATAAACATGCATACATAAAATTGGTAATATATAATTGCGACATACAATCACAGGAAAAAAAAGAGTAATGCAAAAGAGTGACCGTGTTTCTTTTATGGAAAATATGACAAACCAATGAAGATTAGCGAAAGAAAACGGAATTGGGAATGTGACATAGTTTTAATGCTATACCCAATTACAAATAGAAATTATATCGTATCATTGTTTGATTTGTTTGATATTTTACTATTGTTAGATGTAGTTTCTAAAACACAATTAGTGTATGTCATCATATGGTTGTATAGAATTATTAATAAAAGCAATGTCATCAATATTAGATCAGATACACAACACAATCATATCATCAAACAGTAAAAGATATAATTGGGTCAGGTGAAGAATTTACCGGCATAAAAGTGGGAAAAGATGCAGACAAAGAAGAAGAAGAGGAAGATTGATATCAGCAGCGCTTCAAACTAGGTTTTAAGGTCATGCCATACCAGAATAAAAGAGAGAGAGAGAGAGAGAGAGAGAGAGAGAGAGAGAGAGAGAGAGAGAGAGAGAGAGAGACGAGCATGTTAAGTTCCACAGGCTAAACCAGTTGCGATACTGGGGCAAATGCAAACATTCTCACCTTTTTTTCTTCTCTTACGGTTGTCTGTAAACTCCACACAGATCTCTTGCAAGATAATGCAAGAATAATATTCTTGATATTTCGCTTTATTGCATGTGATCATATATTTCCAGTTGCTTGAGTAAATCTGTATTAGAGAGTGTTTGATTTACTGCATTAGGATCATATTTTTACGATACTAAAGAAAACACTTAAAACATTAATTTCTAACCAGAACAGATAAACAAGAATCACTTTCTCTCCATTCACTGTTATGGTGTAAATATACAATGTATTTTCACAGAATTCAAGCAAAATTTACCACCGATATAAATCACTGCAAATGTTTGGTTTTCAAAAGAAAAAATACTTTCAAAAAATGTACAGAGAAGAAATGATGAAGCACAGAGATGCCTGGCGAGTAGTAGACACACAATCAAAGCTGGACCTGGAAGCTGTTAACCGTACGGCTACTCAGCTCGAACTGTCTGGGACTCGGGCCGGGCCAGATTAGACTAGGAGGCCAGGCTCAAGTCCTCAACAAGAGGACCGGCTTCGTCCAACTCACCTGTTCGACGTTTTCCTCAGAATGTTTCACTCAAGTACGATCGCCTAGGGATGCTGAACCTTGTCTGTTTGTTTTCTTGCTCGGAGTGGCTTTCGGTACCTTAAGTGTTTTCGTCTTTTCAATTATTTCGTAATCCCGGATCACTCCCGTTGATTTAAAACGAGAAGCATCTCTTCATTGTGACTGGGAACTTATTTAGTGAATAATCTCTTCATCCAACGAATCACTTTGGAATCATTAGAACGAATTGGCTTACGAGAGGCAGTCGATGGCTTGGGGTTATGGGCTGAGAAACACCCGAGGCTGCTGGGATTAACAAAGAAGATAGGTATTCCAGCGCTTCTCTCCTTTCTTCACTTCACTACGGCATTTTCTGTCACATATCGACCTACTTCCTTGTGTGTTGCAATACGATTAATTAAAATGCCATGTTATACATACTTCTTTTTTTGTTAATTACATTTGAGTTCTTCTAAATGGCTCGTAGTCAATACCAATGCACTTATTACTAAAAAGAAATATTTCCTTTTGAAAACTGGAAACCAGAAAATATACTGTATACCAGTATCATAAATGGCGGAAAAAACCTGTTTTTGACAAGGAATAGTTAAGCTTAATGGTCGAAAATGTATAAAAACAGGCCCTGAAATAGGTCACAGTTTTTCACTGAAAGCAACTATTGTACTTAGCACTGACTTACAATGAACAATGTAATGCAAACCAAGTCAACCA
The DNA here is from genome assembly GCF_036898095.1 of Palaemon carinicauda. NCBI lineage: Eukaryota > Metazoa > Arthropoda > Malacostraca > Decapoda > Palaemonidae > Palaemon > Palaemon carinicauda. Next base: position 34,486,205 of record NC_090728.1, read on the forward strand.
TACTAAGGTATGTTTAGTCAATTACATAGATGCTTTTTAATCAGAGGCTAAGCACCATAACATGCATTATTCGTTTTGTCGATTGTTGTTTGATAAAAAAAAAATAAACAAATAAACCCCAAATCGAGTTTTCTTTATCCTCAAGGTCAATAAGCTTAAGTAGAGGAGAAAATTAGGTCATATTATATTAAATCCGATACCTTGGAATAAGAATATACCTTGTATACAACACTGATGTTAATTACGGATTTCCTAGCACTAAAGGAAGTTTTCACGGTCATGGGTTCCACCTTCAGCAATGAATTTCAAGGTTATTTTCAGAACATTTTAGTAACGCCATTTTCAAAGTTGCCAGGTTTTCTCTGGAATTTTTGACCAAGTGTTTTTAACTTCAATGTGTAATGACAAATACTAACGAGAGCGGTTATTTATAGATGGAATTATGTAGTGATTTTCGTATCCTTTTACTTATTATGATACATTCATACTTATGAATAAAAAATATAAGAAAACTTACGATTATAAGGTAGAGAATTACAAAATTTATAATCTAAATGTAAATTGTAATTATAATTGCAAAATGAGCCTGATTTAGTTAATTATAGACATTTCTATGTTCATCCGATAAGAATTTTCATAAGGTTTTCCTGCCTATTTTCCTGATAAACTCTACTCCGTATTGCTATGTTTTAAAGGTTTAAAGGCCACTCATGAATGGCAGAGGCAAGTGACAGTGAAATTATCCAATCAAACAGGACAATGCCCTAGAGACTGACCATATATACATACAATCAGTGCCAAAGCCCCTCTCCATCCAAGCTGGGATCAGGTAAGGCCAGGAAATGGTTGCTGATGATTCAGCAGAAAGACCTATAGATTCCCCCAAATCCCCCATCCTTAGCTCACAAGGATGGTGAGGTTGCAGACAATACAAGAAACAATCGAACTTGAGCGGGACTCGAACCTCAGTCTGGCAATCACCAGGCAAGGATGTTACCAACAGGCCACCAAAACTCATAATATATATATATATATATATATATATATATATATATATATATACATATATATATATATATATATATATATATATATATATATATATATATATATATATATATATATATATATATATATACATAGATACCTATATATATATATATATATATATATATATATATATATATATATATATTTATATATATGTATATATATATATATGTATATATATATATACATATATATATATATATATATATATATATATATATATATATATATATTCATCTATAAAATTCTATTTATTCTAGTTTGACATCCAATTTGTATTTTAATTCGCTAAGTGAGTCACAAAAAAGCCTCTTTTTTGGTTGAATTAAGATCTTATTTACTGGGATGCCAAACTTCAGATAATATCTACATTCAACGTAGGTCTCAGATTTGAAATGTTTGAAAAACACCCATGCGTTAATTTCATGAATAGGGTAACTTCAGAAATATCTGCTCTACTTATTGTTTGAGGAACATAATTGTACTTCAGTAAAAGACATTAGGAATGAGTGGTAATTAAAATTCAAAAGACCGGAAAAATTAATATTGTTTTTTCTAACTTATGTGATTATATTTTTCTTGCGACTGAATAAATTTATAAAATATAACTTTGATTTTAAAATTTATTATTATTATTATTATTATTATTATTATTATTATTATTATTATTATTATTATCATTATTATTATTATTATTATTTGCTAAGGTACAACCCTACATGCAAAAGCTGAATGCTATAAGCCCGAGAGCTCCAACAGGAAAAATAGCCCAGTGAGGAAAGGAAATAAGGAAATAAATAAAGCAAATAAGCTATAAAAAAGTAATGAATAAAAATATAGAATATCATAAGATAAGTAACATCGTAAAAATAGATCTGACATATAAACAATGAGGAGAGAATAATGTACCCTCAAGCAATAGAACTCTAACCCAAGAGAGTGCATTGTACATTTTTGTTTTCTCTCTCTCTCTTTTTTTGGAGAGAGAGAGAGAGAGAGAGAGAGAGAGAGAGAGAGAGAGAGAGAGAGAGAGAGAGAGAGAATTTTCTCACAAATGGGCTATTGTTATTATCGCTACCTATAATCGCATGGATCTCAATGTATTCAATAGATGAACTTTGGTTCTGAATCCCTTTTGGTCAGTGATCCGGCAAAGTTGGAGGGTCATAGAAACTTGTGGTTAGAAAAAAGTGAGGACGACATTGATTTACAATAGCAATTTCCTTTTAAGGGTCCACCTCATTCCACCTCAGTACCGATGACCTATGGTGAAACTTCTTCTAAGAATCTTAACAATTAGAAAAGCGGATAGAGAAGGAACAGAAGAAAAGAGCCGCAACTCTTTAGAAGGAAACGGTTCTAAACACTCGGAAAAGTTGTCAACAGAAGAAGAGGAAGAGAAAGTAAGACACTCTACGCGTGAACACGGGAAGTTAAAAGGCTGTGACCAACAGGGAAATGCCGAAAACCTCATTAAAATGCTGAATCTGCCGACTCACGGACTTACACTTCTTGATTAAAGGCACCAGAACATGAGACAAAAAACTGTATTAGGTTTTGCAACGATGTCAGTAACGTAATAAAATAGTGCAAGCTCATTCTGATATCAGGTTTAGATAAAAAAGGAAGTTTTTTTTTTTTTTCTGGGGAAAATATAATGGCTAATCCACATACCATTTCTTTTCAGTACACTTAATCATTAAGAATAAAAAACACCAACTCTCAAAAGAAAGCTCCCGTCAAATTTCATGGCAAATAAGTAAAAGAGGATATAAAAAGTATAAAAAATGTACATTGGTAAACATAAAAGAAGTATAAAAATGTACGTTGGAAAACATTACAAAGTATAAAAATGTACATTGGAAAACATAAAGAAGTATAAAAATATACATTGGAAAGCATAACAAACGTATTTAGATAAATGCATCAGCAAAACCAGGTGGGAAATAAGTAAAATCAGGGAATAAAGATAGTCATCTATATTTCAGAATTAAGACGTTTGTTGATGCTGGAACTCAAAACTGAAGTAAAATCCCGCAAAAGTTGTTTTTTGCGAAAAAAAAAAAAAATGACAGAACCTTTATTTTCATAGGCACTAGGGATGAATAACGCTATACTTAGAAGTGAAAAGTGCGATGTAATTCCTGCAGATTCTTATGATTTTCAAGTAATGGTTTTTTATTTTCATGCAAGAGTCACTGTTTAGACGTAAAAAATGGCCAACCAGTTGATAGATTTATGCCATGACTTATTTTTCTATACATTAAAATCTTAAGACACCAAATTATCTTAATAGGTTGTCTTGAACACCATGCATCCTCAACACTTCCCATCTCTCTCTCTCTCTCTCTCTCTCTCTCTCTCTCTCTCTCTCTCTCTCTCTCTCCTCTCTCTCTCTCTCTCTCTCTATATATATATATATATATATATATAAATTATATATATATTTATATATATATATATATATATATATATATATATATATATGTATATATATATATACACACACACACACACATATATATATATATATATATATATATATATATATATATATATATATGTATATATATTCATATATATACATATATATGTATATATATGTATATACTGTATATATATATATATATATATATATATATATATATATATATATATATATACATACACACACATATATATATATATATATATATGTATATATATATATATATATATATATATATATATATATATATACATAATCGTCATCGTCATCAGCCGTTACTAGTCTACTGCAGGTTTAGGTCCTCAGACATGACCTTCCACTCACGTTTGTTCATGGTCCTTCTTTGCTAGTCTTTGTCAATCCATCTTATACTCTCCCTTCCCCTGCTTTTATTGCAATATATCTATCTATCTATCTATCTATCTATCTATCTATCTATCTATCTATATATATATATATATATATATATATATATATATATATATATATATACATATATATGTGTGTGTGTGTATGCGTGTGCGTGTGTGCCAGTGTGTATACATGTAAAATAACAGATGAATACATACACTTAAGACATACATATATTTGGTTCACATAGCAGTCTTTACCAAATTCCTGCTCCAAGTGTTGACACGTCGGGGAACTTCCCTTTGCAAGAAATTTTCCTAATATTAGAAACTACAGTACATTGTACATCTATAACCCAGATTCCTCAAATCACATTACACACTTTCTATACCCTGACCATCTTCAGTTCACTTGTAACTTTCATGACCTTTAACTTTCCAAATCGAGGAGGGGTTACTCACACACATTTTCTTTTCCTGACTTGTATAGTAATTTGAGCCTTGGTCAGTTTCATTTAGACTGGGTTTTAAATGTTGATATTAAATAGTTTTCAACTTCTGGCAGACAAGTATGTATTCATTTCAGCATTATTTGCATCCAGAGCTTTAAACCAGGCCCACACCAAAGTCCCGTAAGCAGTGTAGAAACAAGAATACTACATCGAATCCAACTAATAAACCCAGAGAGCCATTAATATGATTTTTGCTTTAATTAGTATTCTAGAGTAGCAGAGAAGTTTCTCAAACCATATGAATGTAACTTCTTAATCTTACAAAAAAATTTGACTTACTATAATTTACTGCAGATCTAAGCAATTCACATGATTAAACACCATAATATTTTTTTCTTTACAGTTAGACCAAGATTCATTTTTAGATATTAAGTAGAGAATGAAATACCGCAGATGCTCAATGTTCTCAAGAAAGCATCAAAGTAAAATTAGTATCTATTACTAAGTTACCAACACGATTTGCAATACACTTTGTACATTAACGTAAAGCCGAACTAAAAACAGTGTTACAGAAATTCCACAAAGGGGGTCGGACTTTGAAGGAAAGTAACTGAGATAAAAAGAGTTTGCTTAAGATAAAGATTGACGTCCTACACCAAGTTAGCCTGGGAGGTTAGAGAATACGGGCGACGCTTATCAATTGTAACTTTAGCTTGATCTTCAACGTTTTAATCTATTCGTAGGCAGATATGTCACACCTACTCCATACAGAAAATTGTCTTCCAGTGTAGCTCATAAACTCTCTTCCGCTTTGTTTCTGTTTCTTTCCACTGTATAAAACAGAGACACTATCCAGAAAGAAACAGTTATCTACCCTCATTGTATGCATTACTTATTGCCCTTTTCACTTTTGCTTTATATTCTGTTTTCTTTAAACGCATGAAAGTTTCAAATTCAAGCAGAAGTATAGAACAAATGAAAGATATGATATCAGTTTTATTTCTTTTACGGCGACAAATGACGTCCCGATAAGCATCATAAATGTCCCGTGTTTCCGTACTCATTTCCCTCGTTTATAAACTCCAGATGTTATCGAGATTAGAACATGTCATAATGACTAAGTTAGTACAAAAGGTAAATATATACAGGAAGGATTTCCATTGGAGTGTCTTCTGCGAGTGAATGGGAACAGCTAGGTAAATTTTACTAAGAATTATACCAATAGTTTTTATCTTCATCGTACTTTCCTGAATGGGGCTACTACTACGATCGTCTAAACTTTAAGTACCACCAGCTCATCGAAGGCTGGCTGAGCTATTTAATGTATTCAAAAGTTCAATGGTACACTTTCCTGAGAGAAATTAAATCTTACAAAATAGGAAATAACGTGTATGAAAGAATGAAGAGTAATGTGCGGTCAAGAAACTAAGAAGAATGAGGAAATATAAAAGCGGAAGGTCTGAGAAAGGAATAGTTAAGAAACCGTAAATAAGAGAGGTCGCTCATAACAAAGTATTGCGGAAAAAAAACAACAAAGAATTAGGAAAGAGCCAACCACGGAATGCACCCCGTTATGTGGCTCCGTTCTCAGTTGTTAGGTCTGCTGGCGGTGGGCATACAGCACTTTTCTCTTAGCATTTGAAATAAACGACACCGCTGGTTCATTTGACTGGGCACTAAGGTGCCCATAAACTCTTTCCTTTTTTTTTATTATTATAATTTTATTGACATTTTCTACAGATTTTCACTTCTTTAGTGAAATATGATGCAGACAAACCGACAAACAAAAGTTCGAATTGATCAGACTTGAACTTGCATAGGCTAATGATAAAGCGTATCTTTTTTTTTTATTTATTTATTTTTTGGTTTATCGGTTTATCTGCATCATATTTTACCAATTATTTCTATGTATGTATGTCTCAGTATATGTATTCATCTGTCATTTTACCTGTATACACACTGACACACGCACATACAAACACACATACATACACATTTATATATATATATATATATATATATATATATATATATATATATATATATATATATATATATTATATTATTGATAGATAGATAGAAATATTGCAAAAGAAGCAGGGGAAGGGGGAGAAAAAGATGGGTTGACGAACTGAGAAAAGTTTCTGGTATAGACTGGCAAAGAAAGACCATAAACAGACCTGAGTGGGAGGCCATGTCTGAGGCCTTAGTTGTGCCATGAACTAGTATCAGCTGATGATAATGAGGATTTCACACACACACACACCCACACACACACACACATATATATATATATATATATATATATATATATACAGTATATTATATATATATACATATATATATGTACACACACAGATATATATATATATATATATATATATATATACATAAATATATATATATATATATATATATATATATATATATATATATATATATAGTATATGTGTATGGACAAAGGTTTATCCGTTAGGTCATGAATAGACCAGCTCATGAACACAAAACATAGTGATCTCCGTAATAATTAGTACTTTGCTATTAATTGCCATTGCGAGAGTAACGGTTTCCATACAAAACACAACATTAAGCAATCGAAGACTAACATTCAAGACTGGCAGAAGGATTCTATTTTTTTTATTTTTTATCTTGTTAAAAGACAATTCATATTCCAATTACCTTTGCCGTGGTAGATAGATAGATAAATAGATAGGTAAATAGATAGATAGATAGAAACACGTACCAATTTGCTATGGCAGTCATACATACGTAAAAAGTGTAAATCCTAAAAATAGAGAAGTTTTGATTAACTCCTTGATAAAGCTGAGGTAATTTTCCGTCAAAAAGATTGCAGACGTCTCAAGTTAATATTTTTTTCCCGGCGTTAGTTCATTAATAATCAAACTAGGGTAGATACTTTAATACTAATATTTTCTTAGATGTATGTATGTATGCATGTTCATCACAAAGGTTATTACTATTCGGAGGCACAGTACATTGTCATCCTTATGAATAGAAAAAAAAACAGAAAAGCCAATGTTGGGCAAGGAGAGAGAGAGAGATAGAGAGAGAGAGAGAGAGAGAGAGAGAGAGAGAGAGAGAGAGAGAGAGAGAGAGAGAGAGAGAGAGAGAGAGAGAGCTACTATAACCATTGTTGTGGGCGAAGAGAGCTCTACCCTCTCTCTCCTCGGGTGACATTGTGAATATTCGGGAGACATCAAACCCTGGCGTTGCCTTGGGTACAAAAGTCTGTCACTAATCAATTAGACGCTGAAGTTATATTGCCCATTCAGCTAACTGTTGATCATCTATTGTTGAACCATAATCCCCCAGGAATTATACACTTAGATGCAATCAACTTTTTGAATAACGGATATAATTTTCAGTTTTCCGTTTTTATTCTATTTGAAATGTGCAGTAAACAAAAAGTAACCTCATATGTTCAGACAACAGAAGAAAACGATTAGCAATATACTTTTATCATCATTGCAATCCTCACTTGATTGTTTTGCAAATTGTAGAGTAATAATTTTTGGGTATTATCAAAGGTGGTGAATTTTTTTCTCCTGTGATGAATTGAGGTTAAGATAAGGATATATTTAGATCCAAACAAGCCACCTGGAATGTAATAATGATGTTCTTGGTTTGTCTTTTTAATATATTTTAAGATAAGCTCGTTAGTGGTACCAAGTCATGGTTCATCTGACAGGTTTGGAAAATTCCACATATTGGTAGTTAATGGTATGAATTGTTAGATCAAACATAATACCTCTCCCATCTGTAACTTCTACATTACATGAATTATGATAGAATGCTTGTCTCGACGCAAACGACGAGTCCAAATAAATAAAGGTAAAAGAAAGAGCTGGTCCTCTACTAAAAATAAAAACTTTCCCATGAGAACCACACTGAAGAAGACATAAAGCGAGATACAGTTATATGTGGATTCGAAGAGCCGTTCAACAAAGCATATACAACAACAAAAAAATGCGCTGTCTTCACTAAGTCTGCGATTTAGATCTTCGATCGTTGACAGCTATTTACTTTATCAGTAGTTGACGACACATTTACATCGACATCAGAGAAATGAATTTCTGGTGAATTTTTTTTTTTCTTGAGTCAGACAATCCAACCAATATAATCAATGATTTACAATGAAGTGAAAACAGAAAATTATATATATATATATATATATATATATATATATATATATATATATATATATATATATATATATATATATATATAATGGAAAATTTTCAAATGAAATCAATGTGTTAACTTTGGTATTACCAAATTTCATGTATTTTTTTAGGGGTAATAATATAGTAACTTTTTCAAAGATCATTTTCCTCTCATCAGAAACATTTTCCCGATGTCATCTGTTTTTTTTTTTTTTTTTTTTAAGAAATAATGTCACACACAATTTTATTCAAAGAATAGATGTAATTCGTGATACATATCCCGATTGCAAAAACTAAGTTGCCATTTATTGTCATTCAGAAATATTGTCTTTTTAAGTATGTGCACAGAACTTTACACGAAACCTGTGTTTCTAGTATTTGGAGTAACGGTAAAATATGTTGCCTTTCTTCACGTGCAATGCATACTTTGAAAACAAATGCATTCTTTCATTCGATCTGTCCAGATTACCATTACTAGAATAGATATGTTCAAGTAACTTGACGCAATTTTGTGCATTACTTTAGTTAGTCATCCATATCCTATTAATTAACCTGTGAATAAATGTCAAAGTTTCCAATCCATTTTCTCTAGCACAGACTGGATTTCCAACAGTATTCTCAGCAGCACAGAACAATTTGGCTGCCGGAAGCAGGGTTAACGGTACCTAAGGAGCAAACTGGTGAGTGGAGTGAGAGCGGACTGGGTCAGCAGGGAGAAAGAAAGAGAAGTAGCATAGAGCCCCATGGGATCGAGGAGGAGGGGGAGCGGGTATGTTGGGGTACGTCTTCGCGGGTAGAGGTGACACTATAAAGAGGGTTTGGTTGTGCTGCCAAAAAAGAGTATATTCCCCGAAGGTATGCGGGCCTGGACGGATAAAGAAGGAAAAGGAGGCTGCAGGCATCTCACAGGCGAAAGTCACAGCTTACCACAGGTGAAGATGGAACGAACACCAAAGGCTTTTCCTGTTTTCTCGCATGAATCACACTACGTCATATCAAATGTATTGAATTTTAAATATTTCTTTGTAAAGTTATCTATTCCTTTGCTTTTTCGTTTTTTATTTCTTATAATAAGTTATTATTTGTTTATTATGCATATTCTAATTGGCATCAATGAGCACTGATGTAATCAAGGTCTCTATAGACCTTGGATGTAATGATGCCAGATAATTGCCATTCATTAATTTTGGGGGCAATGACATCTTGTCAAAAAACTCCCGTACGAAGAGAAGCTCAGGGAAATCATTATCATCAAAAAAAGAATAATTCATTCATTCATGGAGAAATTCAACATGAAAACGAAGTAAATAAAATTTGATAAGAATATGGGGATAAGGGGCATTACCTAAATTTAGATGTATTCTTTTGATAAAATGAAAGCATATTAATTATCAAACTGGCACCTTGTGAAATTTCTTCTAAAAAGGATCATATGAGACCCGACGAGCTCTTTGGATCCCCGGTGTAACTGTATTTCGTAGAAAGAATGACGCTTTCTCTCACCCCCCGTCCTTTCTCTCTCTCTCTCTCTCTCTCTCTCTCTCTCTCTCTCTCTCTCTCTCTCTCTCTCTCTCTCTCCATATAACAGGTAACTTTCCCAGCCGTAAATGGCGATGGTTGGTAATATCAAACCAAATAATCAGAAAAAAAAATTCATAAAAGGAAGTGTTTTAAAAGAAAGCTCTGAAACGTGAGATCTTTGAACTTGAGTACCTCTCAAAAGTCAAGTAATTATTTTTTATTAAATTCTGTGGGATATTTCATATTTGCATCAACTTCGTGTAAGCAGGCAAGCTCATACACCCAATAATTTTACAGTATATGTATATATATATATATATATATATATATATATATATATATATATATATATATATATATATATATATATATATATATTAGGGATGAGGGAGCTGACTCTATCCCTATTTTAGCCTCGCTGAGAAGGGAAGTACCCGTTCACTAGTAGTCATCCCATCAACGAGATTTTTGCCTGAGGATTAAACTTAAATAAATATAAAAACAAAACAATGAATGATACACTTCATCGGCACGTAAACCTTTCAATAAAGCGTGACGGTACAGGTAGTTAAAAATCAAACACTCGGGAAGAACTAAAAAAGGTCACCACCCCGTGGGAACAAGTCCCAGGAGGGCAAACTGGCTTTTGTGGATCAGTGAAGTCAAGCAACTCAGGATCCTGGTTAGTACTTGTTTGGAGAACTACCAAAAGGCATAATCTGTCGAAAGTTAGCCTCCTGAACATATATGGAGCAGGACATGGGGTCGGGTAACACTTTAACCCCATGTAATAGTATATATGTTTATTAAGTAAATGTGTCTAAAATGGGCATAGTAAACGAAGACTAAATCTACCGTTTGAAGAAGCAATCCTGTTCGAGTAAACAGGGTAGAAACTTCAGGAGTGACGAAACACACACCGAGACGAATGTAGAATTTATAATCGTTATTTTCTAAATGATTGAATTCCATACGTCATTCGCGATAAAAAGCTAGAACAAGTTTTCATGGATTGAAACAATCCTCCGAATGATTAGTCTCTACGATAATTCTGGGAGATTTCAAAGAGAATGTGCTAGTTTTCTTATTCAGGAAGTCCATTTATGTCGATGCTAAAACTGGTTACTTTCTTTAGATCTCTTTTTGGTATTCAGCTTCTAAGTCTTTACATTTTGGGATCGTCTCCAATGATATTCAACTTTCTCTTTGTCATCTCACAAAAAGAACCAAGTGTATTTCAATGACAGCTGAATAAACTCTTTTTGTCTTCTCTCTTCACCATTAATAAGTACCCTTGCAAATACTTATAACAAGATGAAGGCAATTAAATGAAAACATAAGTGATTCAATATAAAAAACGAATAACAGTCACATTTCCCGATTTTGAGTTTAAACAGGTTTCACATAGAGGTACAAAATCAGTGAGACATCTAGACAAAGGAAAAGGAAAAACAAAAATTTGAAAGCACCACTTATATCAATGGTTACTTATATTGAAAAGTGAAATATATTTCGTCTTCTGGACCAAAGGAAACACATCCATGAGTAAAATTGATTTTTATCGCATATGGATCCGAAGATGTTATATGAAATAGTTTCCTTATTACGAATATTTTTGGGGTAATCGATAGAAAGTTCTTGTCTGGAATATTGAATGTCTTAGGGGATTTTTTAAGATGAAACCTTGATATAAGTAAAACAATGGAGCTATTATTAGGAACGAAAGTTTCAGAGGGCCACTGAATTCCTTGCTTCATCATCCACAGAAAAAAAAGTAAATACTCTAGATTTGAAGAAAACAATTAAACATATTAATTTCATTGTTTCAATATACCATGAGTCCATTAGTTGGACATTGGTTTTAGTATCATCAGCACTTTAATGGTTGAAATAACTATTTTGCAGGAAACTGCCAGAAACCAAAATTAATCCTTCCTTTAGTCAAAATCAATGGGAAATAATGGATAGGTGTATCAGAATAGGTTCAGTTATTATAAATTTTTTTCTGGTAATTTCATATTTTTGTAGTAAGTTTGGTTATAGCAACGTTATTAATCTATGCAAATATATTTCAATTACTCATTCCCTTTATATCTTTTATAATCTCAACATCTATTACTCTGTCTTGTGACTCAGCAACATCACCAGCATCACCATCAATGGGAGGAAATGTAAAAGTCATTGACCAGCCTCTCAATTAAGTAGGCCTTACGTGACCGTGATTAACAAGCCAACGAGGCAGTGACAGCTGAGACTGATGAATGATTGATGGATTATACGGGTGTTGTGTGTCTTAGATCTTGTCCCTGGAGCACAAGAACCTGACTGATCTTTCTTTCTTTTATCTCGACTTCATAACGGTCTATATTCTAGGAAGGAATGCAAAGGTAAGAAGTCTCTAATCACCCTCTCTCTCTCTCTCTCTCTCCTCTCCTCTCTCTCTCTCTCTCTCTCTCTCTCTCTCTCTCTCTCATACACTAATTTTGTAATGTTTAACAATTCGTCCAAGTAGATAACACACGTTCTTTGACCCTAGCCTTGCTTCGCCATAAGATTCGAACAAAGTAAGTACTTCAGGGTGATTTTAATGACTTTTCTCCAATGGTTCCAAGATGAAATGATACCATCCAATATTTGGATACTTTAAACTTACATCAATGATTAGAACAAAAAAATTCATTAGGAAGACTGGAGAAAGTGGGAATGTATTTGTTAAATACATAAGAATCCCCTATTTTCGAGTAACATTCACATTTTTCTTCTGTCAGCTCTTTCTACTTTTAATCTTCCCTCCTTATCACAATTTATAGTTTTTCTACGTCAAAAAAGGTATTTTACGCTGCTTGCATTCTATTTACCACGCATTCCTCTGAAAACGTCGTGAGTAATTGTACAGAGGATTTTTTAGTCTCTCTCTCTCTCTCTCTCTCTCTCTCTCTCTCTCTCTCTCTCTCTCTCTCTCTCTCTCTCTCTTCCTTTTAATAACGATAAGTTATTCTAAACAGTCCACCCAACGGAGGTTCAAAAATCTTTTCACACGGTAAAGTTCCTGCTGAAAATTGAAACGTCTCTCTCTCTCTCTCTCTCTCTCTCTCTCTCTCTCTCTCTCTCTCTCTTTTAATCACGATGAGTTATTCTAAGCAGGCCAACCAACCGGAGGCTGAAAAGTCTTTTCACACGGTAAACTTCCCGCTAAAAATCGAGCCGTCTTCCAGAAAATATTAAAACCAACGAAAAATGTTAAACGGAGATGTTGGTTAAACAGCCGCCTAGTGTCACCGCCTCCTTCGTGCGGTAAATTGTTCGGAATCCTACTGCTAAGGAGCGTTCTCAGGTGAGAACGAAAATTGCCATAGACGACAATTCCCGAATCTCAAAAATTACAGTAATGGATCACTTCCCTTCCAGTGGGGTGAGACATTCTTCCCTTCCCCAGGGACCATTACGAATGGTCTTTCGGTTCATCATCACGCAAACGTTCATAAATGACTTCCGCATACCATTCATTATTTTTTTTTTACCCTTTTTAATGTGTGTGTGAGTGTTATCCTCATCTCCATTTATTCCTTATAACGTTCGTTGTTTCATTTCCAGCTGTAATGACAATAATTCACGAATGGGGAAAGTGTGCTGGAAATTATCATTATCTTTTTTTAAAAATTAGGAATTTCTTTATCTGGAAATGAGTTTATGCGACCCAGATGAGAAGTTTTTTTTTTCATACATTTGTCTATACTTCTGAAAATGACGGGCACATGTTTGGTTTCTCATCTTGAATATTAAACTACGGCTATAGTTTTTAAACATCATCTGTTTTCTCTTTTCAGTTTCTATGGATTTTGACATAATCATTATTTTGGTTATTGTAATCTTCAATCTCAGAAATAGTATATAAAAGCAAATCTAATCGACGCATATAAGAACATAAATACGTGTAATAATTGCGTTCCTTGTGACACACACGCAAGAAAATATAAAATGAATTTAATAAAGAATTCCATTAAAGAGTTCATTACAGCTACGGTTTTTAAACATCATCAGTTTTCTTTTTTTCAGTTTTTATGGATTTTGACATGATTACAATTTCGGGAATTGTAATTCTCGCAATCAGAGAAAGTATATAAAAGATAAACTAAGCGGCGCATATGATAAGACATATAATAATAGCGGTATTTGTGATACACAAGTAATGAAATTAGATAGGAATTTGATACGAAATTCTATTAGAAAATCAAACTGTAGCCAAAGCTTTTTTAGACAACATCTGTTTCCTCTTTTCAACTTTCTATAGATTTGACATAATTATCATATAAGGGATTGTATTACTCACTCTTAAAAAAAGTAGATCATACATAAACTAATTGGCGCATATAAGAAGACACACACACACACAAACAAACAAAATACAACAGCAATTTGATGGGGAAATCCAATAGAAAAAAAGAAAAAACAAAATCCACTTTTGAAATCCCACCTGACGACTCTTTTTCCCGTCGGCTCCATCAAGTGTGTTGCCTCAAAAAGGTGGGCAGATCCGACGCCCCCATAACCTGCTTAGTCCACCTGTATACACGTGTGCGTCATTGTGTGTGTGTGTGCGTGTGTACGCGTGGCTGACCTACTTACTTGGAGGTCCGAGACGCTTCTTCTCTCGTCCGTCCTACAGGGAAACTACTTTTCTGGAGAAGCATTTCCGTTCTCCTTTTAGCACTTGACACTGACCAATAAAATCGAGGATGAACTACTCTGGTGAAAATATACAGTATCCGGAATTTTAACTTCATATACATAAACATACGCACACACACACACACACACACACACATATATATATATATATATATATATAAATATATATGCAGTATATATGAGTGAGTGTGTATGTTTGTGTATTTTATGTGCATGTGAGTGTTCGTATATGCGTGTATAGATGCATACATATATGTATATATATATATATATATATACACGCACACACACATATATATAGACACAATACACACACACACACACACACATATATATATATATATATGTGTGTGTGTGTGTGTGTGAGTGTATGTCTTAATGTGAGCATATGCGTATGAGTGTGTGGGCATATATATTATATACATATATATATGCATATATATATATATATATATACTGTATATATAAATATATAAATATATATATAATATATTATATATATTTATATGTATATATAAATATATATATATACTATATATATATTTATATGTGCGTGTATGTCTTAATGTGAGCATGTGCGTATAAGTGTGTGGGCGTATATATACAGTATATATAGGCATAGCCTATATGCCTTCCACATTCGCTTTCCTACAGCACAGCAAGTTCTTTAAACCATGAAATAATATTTGCATACATTGATACCTGCAAGTTGAAATGCCTTGTTCCGCTTGACCTATTAACACTAAATTCCTTTTTAAGATGCTGAGAACAACGCTGTACGGTAAGTCATTATCTCTCTCTCTCTCTCTCTCTCTCTCTCTCTCTCTCACACACAAACACATACATATACGCACAAATCACGAGTGAGGGAAAGAGTTTTTTGTGAACAACAGACTGGCGGGAGTTAAGACTCGCCGAGAGAGAGAGAGATGAGAGAGAGAGAGAGAGAGAGAGAACATAACGGGAACTCGGCTGGGTAACTGTACAAAGGTCACACGCCAGCCTCTGACGTCACTCCCATGTCTTCTTTTAAGTTCTGTGCTGTTCTTAAGCTTAAAGCTATGAAATTCGTCTCAGTTTTTAACGGCAATGTGCATTTTGCGCATGCGCGGATGTTCTTATTAGTATAGATGTTTTCTTTCAGTCAAACCAGTTTTCCATTGAGTGTGATTATAGCTTAAGAGGGAGATACAGAGGTAGGAGCTCCATGGGTTGTGAATAATTTTCACGCTGGTGAGGTGGGGATTACTTTGTCCAGGTCCTGTGGTTTCTGATCCTCATAATTAATGTTTGTGTACACTTTTGACTAGTGTATTTGCTGTCTTTTTTGTTCTCTCTCTCTCTCTCTCTCTCTCTCTCTCTCTCTCTCTCTCTCATTTATGTATACTCCCACACGACGCACGCACACACACACACACACACATATAATATATATATATATAGTATATATATATTATATATATATAGATATCTGTGTGAGCCTCTCTCTCTCTCTCATTTATGTATACTCCCACACACACATATATGTATATATATATATATATATATATATCGGTGTGTGTGAGTCTCTCTCTCTCTCTCTCTCTCTCTCTCTCTCTGTGATAAGCAGCATCCAACTATACTAGATCTTGGGGATTGCATAGTGGCCGGAGTCCGCTGAGTCATACTGGATGTTTTTAGGAAGAGCCCCAAACCGTTCCTTTCCTTATCCTGTCGTAAGAATTGAATACAGGTCAATTGACTATGGCCTAGGTGTGGTACAACTGAGAGAGAGAGAGAGAGAGAGAGAGAGAGAGAGAGAGAAGAAACTTTCATTCATGACTTTAAGAAAACGATAAGGTACATAAATTCTTTGACTCACTCCAGCTCTTTTAAACCGTACATGAATGTCTCATGAACTTCACATAAACATTATCTACCCTCTCTCTCTCTCTCTCTCTCTCTCTCTCTCTCTCTCTCTTTTTGTACCACACCTAGACCTATCTTAGGCGTTGTTCTTTCACCGATGATAAGTCTTTTTTATGACATCTTTGTCGTAATCATCTTTCCGTCTTTCTTTCGACTTTCATTTCACCACATGTACACCAAAGTTATCACCACATTTCTCTCTCTAAGTCTTTTTATAATTGTGCATCCCTTGAAGAAGGAAAACTATTTTCAACACTTTCTTCGTTTCCTGAACGTCTGCCTTCCAAAACATTTATATTTCACCTCCACAAGAGCTAACAGTCGATACGTCACCAGTATTCACAGTATTCTACTCTTTTTCTTGCATCTTTTATCATTATATCTATGTGAATATATATTTTATATCTTCTTTAATTATTCTTGGGTAATAATAACAAAGGTGAATAAGTACATAGAAAAAAAAGAAGTCCTTAGGAAAGACCACTTGCTAAAATGCATCTCAGTTATTGAAAATGTGTTAGATGAAGAAGAAGCATAAATTTGAAAAAAAAAAAAAAACTTTCAGAGGGATTAAAAGTACCTGACATAGATGCAGAGATTTAGTTTAGTTTATTTTTGGCATCACGCTTCAAATATCATTGAGATCAACACAGTTTTGAAACAATATTTAAAAACGAAAGACAATAGATTGAGATTTAACTCAAAAGAAGCAAATACTAACAATATTTATCAACATGACCCTATTTTCTCAAACCTGCTTTTATAGCAAACCAAATCTTGAAAAGAGACCGTCTGATTGGTCATGACAAAGGGCACCTATATAATTTCTCAAATATTTAGTCTAAAAGCGTTCCGTTATTTTGCTCCTGTTAATTCATACAGATTTTATACTGTTAATTTCCTAATAACGTTTCAAAGATAAAGAACTGGAACCCACTTTCCCCATAAGAACATCGGCTAAGTCTTCAGAGCAGTATTAATGATTTATTTCGGCTCTAACGACAATTATAATATCAAATACTACAATTAGAACTTTACAGGAGACATTTTCTTAATACTACTGCCAAAAAATTGTTTACTTCTGTCTTTTTATTGTCGAGGAGTAACAGCTTCATAGTGGAATAAATTTTATCACTTTTAATTTTTCGTTTTTAAATAAAAAGACGCATATCCGTCTCTTGTTATGTCTCCATTACCAGGCGCAGATAAAACAAGGAAGATGAGATTAATTTAAATTTTATCTTTTAAAATAAATGAACCCTTGAGATACACACACACACATATATATATATATATATATATATATATATATATATATGCATATATATATAAATATATATATATATATATATATATATATATACTGTATTTATATATATATATATATATATATATATAATATATGTATATTTATAATTGTTCGCATATATTTTATATATATTTATATATATATTTGTATATATACATATTTATATATATATATAAATATATATATATATATATATATATATATATATATATATATATAAATATATATATATATATATATATATATATATATATATATATATACTGTATATATATTCATATATATTTGACAAATATATATATATATATATATATATATATATATATAAATATATATATATATATATATATATATATATATATATATATATATATATATATACTGTATATATATTCATATATATTTGACAAATATATATATATATATATATATATATATACTGTATATATATTCATATATATTTGACAAATATATATATATATATATATATATAAATATATATATATATATATATATATATATATATATATATATATATACTGTATATATATTCATATATATTTGACATATATATATATATATATATATATATATATATATACATATATATATATATATATATATATATATATATATATATATATATATATATATATATATACTGTATATATATTCATATATATTTGACAAATATATATAATATATATATATATATATATATATATATATATATATATATATACATATATATATAATCTTCCTATTTTATTTGTTACATATATGTCTGTATGTATGACATATACAGTACATGAGTCCCGCCCCCCCCCCTCTCTCTCTCTCTCTCTCTCTCTCTCTCTCTCTCTCTCTCTCTCTCTCTCTCTCTCTCTCTCTCTCTCTCAACATGTGGTTCTTACTCATTAACAGAAAGTATAATGAAGTAAAATCTGAGCAATGATAGGGAGTGGATAAACTATACACCAATGAATTCCTGTATCAATACCTATCCCTTATCTGGTTTCTTTCAGTGTAATCTATTTTGCTTCATAATTCATTATGATCATGAATGCACATTTTATTTTGTTTTCACAAGTAAAAGTGGTTCAATATTCTGGTGGGAACCTACGAGGAAAATGAGATTTCATGAAAGACTTTCTTCCTAAAAGTAGATTTGGTTATATATAGGGCTTGACTTCTTTTCTGTTTAGGTCTCGGTTCAATTTGTTTAGTTTTTTGCAAATCTTAATAGTGCCTGATTTTTCAGCAATAATAATATAAAACGAAGATACCAACCAAGAAAAGCATAATTGTTCTAAAATCTCTAAGTATCTATACAATTAACTACTTGAAACATGAAGGAAGCAGATAAACTATTTATCGAATTGTTTGAGAAAGTTGGCAGACATAGTGAATAAGGAGCATGCAGAAAGTATATGTAAGTTCATCAAATATATATAATGGTAAAAAAAGTAAAATATCATAAGAGAAACGATGTATGGTATAAAGATCATAAGTGGGAGTCTA